>NC_057805.1:462519868-462819868 GCF_018294505.1 Triticum aestivum | reverse complement strand
TGCAAACATAGAGTACTCAACTTGTAAATTGGATGGACCAATTTTTTACCATTCCATAGAGCATATTAAAGTCAAAAACAAAATAACTCAACACATTAATGGAATAAATAAATATTTATTATCTCGATTATAATGATGATAAATAATTGTATGTATCTTGAATATAAAAATAGAATAGACAAAAATGAACAGCCTCCCGCAAAAAGGAAAAGCCACTCCTCGCCTTTCACCACACAAGCACATCACACATCCCTTATCCCCACCGCATAAGGCACAACATCAGCAACTCACATGGCGTAGTCTTCACCTTCTCTCCCTGCCACTGCGCCTCTTGTCCCGTCGCAACACGTCCCCCGGCTCCTCTCCCCACCAACCATCGCTTCCTTTCCCTGTCTATGGGTCGATCTGTAGCGTAGATAAGCGACAATTGCTGGCCTAAATTCTATTGTCTGCATGCAGTGGCTGATGGACCACGCCCGACCGAGGAAAGCAGCAAAGGGGCCATAGGTAACAGGCATCGACAACGTCGGTGGAACCAGAAACAATGCCATCAAACATGAGCGGCGACCTTGACCAAGCTCCATGTAGGTTAGTTCTTCCCCTTTCTTGTCATGTTTTGTCCCTGTTCTCAAATGAATTATTCATATATTCAACAAACGTAAAGAAAAATAATAATCTCACGTGTATCTATCAAATAAAAATTGTGCAGCAAACTTGCAGTGAACTTTGCTGATAGTGAATTTAATTGCTTATATGATGAATGCAGAAAGAATTTCTAAGAGATAGTAACAACTGACATGAAGTAAATCCGGTAGTTCATTGTTGATTAGAAATGTATGCTAATATGGCTCAGAGATGCAATAGAACAATGGAAGGGTTGCACTTGAAGATCAAATAGGACAACTCTGAGCAGTCTATGGTCACAAATTGTTTGGGCCCTAGATCTCAAGCATCAACTCTAACAGGAAGGGAATAAAGTGAACCAACTTCACAAGAAACAAAAATATTGGATTTCTATTTATATGATATGGGAGTAATAGACAATTGACATGTGGTAGATAAATGCATCTCCTCGTCATCTTTCTATTCCCCTCCCTATCTCACAATCGTTTCTTCCTCGTGTGTTTCTCATGGGGCCAAGCATAATCATTGATATGAATAATCATTAAAATATCAAATTACTACAACCAACAACCCATCATCTGCTCCAAAATTGACCACAAGAAATAAACCAATTGCCAGAGACTGAAGTACAACCAAGGCTTCAGATTGCAAATAAAATTAAATTAAATGTGCTCCATTATTTTAGCTAAAATAACGGGAAACTGTATAATTAGTTTTTTTCGCATTGCCAGTGATGTATATGCTTGTAACATAATCACAGTCTCTTCAAAAATTAACATATCACTTCTCATTTTAGAAAGTTTTGAGTGTTACAGGCATATAAATATAAGACTTAACTCAATTGCCAATAATTTGAGCTTGACTGAACTAATGGATAGTGTGATGCATTCCCCAATCATTTGACTTTGAAATTTCAGAAATGGGAAGATTATAACTAACCAGTTGAAAGAAACTTCAGTCAAAGATGCCAGTACAACTCCACCGAAAAATGCTATGAAAGAACCTACTACCAGTAAATAAGGTGTCTGCAAGAACAAAACAACATAAGTATCTTTTTCTGCGTATTTCATTTGTCAGTGCGGACCACTTACGAAATCTTGAAATAAAATACCTGTGCAAGGAAGAAGACAGAGAGTAGACAAGGGCACCATGGTGTGCGTCAAGGAGACAACCACCTTTCCCAAACTCAGTTTCCTGTTTGTGTGTCTCGAGCCTTCAGGGACAATGTTCTTTTTCCTTCCTCATTTAGTGCCAATAGCAGGTGGGTTGGCGTTTGATTGATGTGCATCAGTTTCTTCTGGAAAAGCACATTGGCTCAGCTTCAGCTTCACATGTAGTTAAGTGAAGAAGAAGAAGAAACGATAACACGCGGTATATATGTCCATACGTTAGTCAGTCAAAGTAATCTTTTTGAAAGTTTTGTTCAGCTATTGAATTTATAAGTCGAACATATATTATAACACTAAAAGCCTCTTCTGCTGCTCCATCAATAATAGTCCAGAAATAGCAAGCAAGTGAACAAAATACAGTGATGTGTGTGTAGATTGTCAGGATTCATCATTGCACATCATTTTTCTCTGGATACTACATATGCAAGCACATGATATTGATATGCCAACATTTCTGAATAAGCGCCATATTTTCAGCTTGCTAAAACTCAAAAAATACATAAGCTCGGAAAATGCATGAAGGAAAGAAAACTCAGAAAATACAGAAGTTCTAAAACATGCAGACTTGTTCATACTAAATCAGTACCCACCTTTACCCATCAATACTACTTGTTTATTTTGACGAACTGTCAAACCTGTAAGGAATTTGTTTACTTCTATAAATTACAGAAATAACATTATGAAAGATGCATTTAGGTATAGAGTTATAGGTAACTAACATGAATTGGATCTTGTAGGCCCCTGTTACCTGTATATATCTGTCTCAAGTCTTAACAGCTCCAGCTCTTAGACAAACATAAAAAGAATGTTAAATTCAAATGCCTTAAAAAACCACATGAATGAAATTTTGTATCGACGTGAACAACTATCAAGTCACACACCAAAAACGTCTATTACAGGATAGGAATTTTGTTGCTTCCCTCCAACCCCAATTGTAATCAAATTTTGACAAAAGAATGAATTACCACAGTGATCAATCACCTGAAGGACTTGAAATCACAGTGATCAATCCACATTCTTCCTCAGGTCTTTTGCTTTGAAACCGGGTTTGCCATGCTGCTTACAAAAGAGAAATGCTAGAAGCAGAAACTTCAGGTCTCTAGCAAGTCCAAAGTCAAACAAATTCAGAAGTTACTTCCAGTTCATTTCACTAACTAAACCAAAACTAATCAAGGCAACTCACATGTGGGGAAATCCTCAAATTTTTGCAGTCCCAACTTAGAACTGAGAGAACTAAGTGAAAGTAGCACCTTTCTTCTACGCACCGCAATGGTCCTGTATGAAAGAAAAATAAGAGTGTCACTTGGCTTCACCATGTACCTATATTTTGTTAGCCCCGCGACGCAAGTTGAGAGGTGAGAGGTGATTCATTTTTCAAGAGAATTAGTCAAACTCTAATATCTTCACCATGTACTGAACTTTGTCGAGATGAGATGATTCAGTTGCCTAGTTTACAAAGGTTAGATGAGCTGATTTGATCAATTTTCCACTTAAACTAAATATCATTAAACTTCCGTTCAACTAAGCAGGGTGACATTCTGGGAGGCGTGGTGAACTTTTCTTCAGAGGTAGTTTTATGTTTCTTGCTTTTCACCTCTGCATTTTGGGCACCACCCAAATATATTTAACAAGAAAATACTTACAGTACTAAACCTGACCATTCCTTGAGAATACACAACAGGAATCATCAATATTTTCAACAACGGTCTGGTTGCCTCTAATGGGAACCATGCATGTTGAGTTTCCTTCTTCTAGGGGCCCAAGATTAGGTGCCTGCAAAATAAGTCCCAAACTAAGGTACAGTACGGAAACAAAATATCCAAAATCATATTAAAAAATATGCTATAAAGCAGCGAATGCGAACACTCTGTTCTACCCTTTTCGTAATCAAGAAAAGCACCAACAGAGCACGAAGCCAAGTAATGCATAGCAGATGAGTACGTGGTCCTAGAAATGACAATACCTTTACAATTTAAAATCAAAGATATCAAGAACGTGTTCTGTCTACAAGTACATATGCACTTTAATTGCTTACTTCTAGGCTTCAGCATGTAATCTATTTCCAGGAACCTCGTTCAGCTAGCAAGATTTTTCACACGATATTATTTTTTATAACCATATAGACTCAGTAACAATCAAAGTCAAAGAATGGTTGCCTGTGGTGGACAATCACAGTAACAAGATTTCTAGACTCAGTAACAATATTGTCAAGCATCCGAGTATCTTTGTTTTGATAATCAGGATACATGTGGTGGATAAACAGGTGCAGGGGCTCATTATTTAGGTGAGTGCAGATTTTCAAGTATCAGCACAAGAAACTCTTCTGTTGTAATACACTCTAGCTATGCCTGAAACAAATAGGATTATTGGAATGGTTTGCTCAACAAATTGTTACCCGAGTATTCACCTTTGTCTATTTTGAACAAATAGGTTGGATAGATTAGTTAGTATTGCGTGAATGAAAATAAGATCACATGTGAAGAAAATATTATTCAAACCTTCTTTCTCCGACACTATGAGAAATTTAGCTCTCTGACATATATAGATGAATGCATTATGAGAAAGTTTATCCCAACCATGAGAGATTGAGATTTACTCGATAGGATAGCTAAAACTTATAAGCAACCATTTTAGAAATGTAATAAAGACCTAAAGTGCACTCTCAAGTTACCTTTACCATAGTTTCTACAGAGGCCAATCCAATACCTCCCTGAATTGTTTAGCCCAGCACTGCTGGCCTCTTTTCCTTCATCCATATCACCCTGCAATGTAGGAAACTCCACTGAAATATTAAGATGTAAATGAAAATCAGAATTCAAGCAGTTAGAATTTAGTAATGAACAATTAGGGTACTGCATAATATATTGCAATAGCTCATTAGGGTTAGGCCTCCGCAGTGAAGATGTCTCAGACAGTTACTCAAAGTGGCTATCAACCATGAATAAAATCGTTTCTCGCTTCATGGGCCAACTCTTACCAGAAACAGTGTGTGCTTCTGATTTCGGCGTGCAGAACACTACAGGCCGCGTGTCAGTTTATTGCTTGCTGAACATACCACCCAAAAATGACTCCACTACAAAAATGACTTCAACGGTGCTACCACCCATCTCTCTCACCATCATATCAGGCAGGCAGGCGGGCAGGCAGTCTACAGACTCATCTCTTTCCACTACTGTTCTAGCCGGCATGCAGCAAACATTTCATTTCCCTGTCTAATTTTGGGAATTTTAGGTCTACCACTCTTGTGCACCATACTGACAAAATAGAAGACAAAAAACGTCCTGGCAATTTTTCACCTTGAATGCTAATCATGTTTTACAAATGCAATTATGTTTTGGAGCAGAAATATTGCATGTTTGGGAATTGATTAGTGGTAAGTAAGAGAAGAGGTTAATTATTATTACCGCGAGGACTTTCTTGTACTCGGAGATGATGAAGTGGACGTAGTCGTGGATCTTGAACTGCTGGGACCTAGCGGAGAAGGGCACTAGGTAGTAGTTGTTGACGAAGTCGTTGCCGCCAAGCGTGATGAGCACCAGCGACTGGCTCACGCGCTCCCTCGCCGCGTCCTCGCCGACGTACGCCGCTAGCCTCTGCTGGTAGTCCTGGAAGTTCTGCAGCTGCTGGACGATCCTGATGATGTTCACCTGCACACGCACACATACAACATTATTGTCATCTCCATTGCATTATTGTAGATACGTATACATGATTCGAGCATGTGTGTGTGCGTGCGCGTGGAGCTTACGAATTGCACGCCTGTGTCGTTGAGGATGCCGACGCCGGTGGATGCGAAGTTGGCGCTGACGAGCAGGTTCTCGCCGCGCATGTAGGGGCTTAGGTACGGCAGCGCGGGCTCTGCCCCGAGGTACTCGCCTGATCAAACATGTGGCAATGTCAAGAACTACTCTCCCAACCGAAAGAGAAATGGTGCAGCGGGGAGGATAACGTAGTGCAGGGCCGGTCCAGAGATTTCAGGGGCCCGGGGCTAGGTAACACAAAGGGGCCCTAATGCCACATAAAATATGAGCATTCATATTACCATTTTCTTGCCAAAAGATACTCGGTACACTGTAACCTATGTTGCAAACATGTGACCTATCGAAAAAACAGGATCATAAACAGTAAAGGTAAAAGTTGCTCGCTCTTGTGATCTTGTCATCGACACCTATATTTCGAATATTAGGTAAACAAGGTACACTTTCATGCCCACTCAAATTGTTATCATCCTAAAATTTTCACTTGTTTTTTTTAACATTAACTAAAGCTAATTCTGGTTTTTTAACATTAACTAAAGCTAATTCCTCGTAATTCGAAGCAGTTGTATCTATTCTAAAAACTGTCAAATTAGGAGCAGTCTTGCTAATTACTGGAGCAAGGCATGGAAGTAGCAAACAACACATATGACAGATGAAATTATGAACACTACTGATTAAATAAAAAATGCAAAGCAAGGCAGGGAACAAGGTACCTGATCTGTACTCACGTGGATGGCTAGAAAATTAGAAATTGCAAGATCTTGTTGCTGCTTACAAGTCACCAACAAAAATCCATGTTCCTCTTTTTAAATCCCAATGAACACGATTAATCAATCGGACAGCGAGACAGACAGATGTAGGAGGATGACCAGCACGAACGAACGAATGATTTGAGAAGCCTGTAAAAGGAGGAACGGGATATGCACTACATAGGAAGTACAGTAGATGGGAATCTGTAAAACGCATTACAGCCAAAACTCACAATTAGAGGAAGCAGACGCGAAGAGATGGAATAGAATCCAAGGAAACTGCGCGCGGCGTGCTGCCGTACTGCATGCGCCAAAGCTGAGAAATAATCGATCCATCACGAGGTCCTCGGCCAAGCGGCGGGGTCGTCGGCCAAGCGGCGACGGACGGAGTCCACGAGGCCCTCGCCTCGGCGCGCGTGGTAGGTTCCTGGAGGCGATCGATCACGACCGCAGGGCGCCGTACGCTTCGTCGCCGGTGACAAGCTTGGAGGGAAGAGAGGGATGGAGCGGCGGCGGCGGCGGGATGGATCTGCGGTGGCGAAGGGATGGAGGGCGGCGGCGAAGGGATCTGGTGTGCGAGTCGTGCGTGCGACTGGTCGCTCGAGGGCAGGAGGCCTCGCTCGTGCGATTCGTTCTCGGGTTTTTTCCGCAGGTTTTTTTATCGCTGGTTAATTTTCGTAGATTTTTTCTTCGTCGCTTGTCTCGGGCGCGATCGGTGGTTACAAAATGAAAAGCGCGGGGGCTGGTGGAGGACTCGGTACGTGGTTTTTTCGGTTCATAGCGGGTCAGCGTGAGGTGGGAGGAGGTACCAAAAAGGTACCAAAATAAACCGAGTGAGGTGGGACGAAAATAAACCTGGAACGGAGACTACCAACTGAGACATTAGGAGTAGAGATTTATAATAGTGAGACTCAAGCTTCCATAGCGATTCGGTACCCTTAGCCACCCTATTGGATCTTCAATGCTCCAGATTTACGTTTATGAACCACCATCGACCCAATGCTTATTTGGCCCTCGTTCACCTCGTTAGCCGACCTAAGCAGGCCGGATGAACGTCAAAAGGTACGCTGCTCCGAACACTTACGTCAATGATTTTTGCACGTCAACGCCCATGTGAACGCTCGGTTTGGCCGGCCCATTAAGCACCCTTCGACCGCTCACTCGCTTGATCACTAAACCAGCTCGCTCGCTCGCTCGTTTGATCGCTAGACCGGCTCGCTCGCTCGCTTGATCTGTAGACAAATTTGCTTGCTCACTTTCTATTGGTTCAGAGAAACCAGACCAAGTTCCGGTTTTTATGGGCTAAAAAACATAGATGAAAAAATGTTTGTTGATTGGAAAAAAGTTCATCATGTGAAAGAGTTCACAAATTTGAAAAATAATTTCGTGGATAGGAAAATAGTTTGTGAATTTCGAAAAAATTCATGAATTTTGGAAATGTCAATTAGTTTTTAAAAATTATTTTTTTTATTTTTTTCAAGAATTTAGAAAAATGTTTCCGAATTATTTTTTTCAATTAGTTCATGAATTTGAAAATATTTCTGAATTTGAAAAAGGTTCAGGAATAAAAATAAAAAAATGATAATAAAAAAAATCTGAAAAAAGTAAAAGGAAAATAGGAAAAAAACAGGAAGAAAAAACTAAAGAGACTAAAGAGAAAAAAGAAGAAGAAACTCAAAAAAACACAGGCACAATCTTCTGGAATGTTCACAAAACCTTTTTTTAGAAACACCTGTAATTTTATGCATACTCATAACAATTAAAGGTACACTGAGTTGGATCTAAGATCCAAGAAAATACAAAGTAACTCCTATGACTAAGTATTACAATGACACCTCTTGAAAACACCTTCTTTGCGGTAACAATCTTTGCTTGAAGAAATACTTTAAAGACTTCGGTAAAGATGCTGCAATTGGACTGGAGCAACGATTTTGTCATTCGTTCACCTGCACGAACATTATCAATAATGGTTTTTAAAAGCGCCACTGTTTCAGGCGTCTTCTCATGAACCGGGCTGCTGTGGCCCGAGTGGCTGCCGATGAGCTGCGATCGGGCTGCTGATTGTTAATCTTTTTTTTAGCCACCGACGTAGAAGAACACAAATGTTGCCTGTGACCAACGTGCCTAAAAGAACGTCCCTAAAAAATATGTCGTTCAAGGACCTGTAATAGGCTGTTCAAAAAAGGACTTGAAATAGTGTTGTTGATAAACTAGCAGCAGTCGGTGCTAGGCTGTGGAGGGAGAGACCCGTGTGTTGTAGCAGAGTGAAACTCGGGCCTGTGTGCTGGACCTTGTAGCAACGATTTGGCTTTGGATATCATTTAGCTCTGTTTCCAAGTTACAAATAAAATATCCCAAAAAAATTGTGGCTAACAAGAACTTGTCTAAACTCGTAAATGTGTGCATACGTGCAATGCATGTTGATATTAGGCAGCATATTGATTGCATGTATATTTTAGCTAGTAGTAGGATATTATTTGCGTGTTAATTATGTAATTACCTACCCCGCAAAAAATATGTAATTATCTAACAAAGACTAGTAGAAGGCCCGTGCGTTGTTACGGGCTACGATTCACATAAATGAATCAAATAAATGATTAAGATCTTCTTCAAAGTCAAGCTCAATGCTCCCTCATACATTCAGGCGTGTTTGGACATCAAACGGGCGCCCACCATGCTCCCCCAAATTCAACCATCTGGATAGTTCAGGCTCCTCCAAATCCAGCCCATATGTGAGGGAGAAATGTGTTTGTCCGGACCCTCCCCCTCCAGCTTGGTTTCCCTGCATCGGTCCAACACAAAAACCCCATCCCACGATGCGCCCTTCCCTTTTCCTGCCGGGCTCTTCCTTTCCAACTCGGTTTCCACCGTAGAGGGACATTTCTCATTGGAGCCCTCTCCTTTAAAACCGAAATGACGCCCACCTCACCTTCGCTTTAGTGTCATCTCTCCTTCATATCGTACTTCCCACAGACCACCAAGGAGGAGTCCCCCGCCAACTAGCCTGCACTCCGCCTTGATATCCCCCCTCCTCGTGTTCGTGCCGATATCAAGTGGGAGGTGTGCGCCGTCCGTGGGGCCAACTATCCCGCACTCCGCCTTGATCCCCTCCCTCGTGTTTGTGTCGATATCAAGGGGGAGGAGGTGTGCACCGCCCGTGGTACCCCCCGAGCCAAGAAGGCAGATCCGATGTCTACTAGGCCATTGCCATGTTGTAACATACAGTGTTGCCATCACTTTGCTGCCATAATGGACAACACATGACGATAACAAATATTATGTTGAAAAAAGCACTAAGTTGCAGACAAACCTAGGAAATGTCTTGGTGTTTGACTTTGCTAACAGTGGTCTAGGAAGGGAACATGTTGCCGGCAGGTTTCTTGAAGCAACCAAGAATTTTGTCTTAGGACACAACATATGCTCCTCAAGAAACCCTTTACATTTATTTCCTCATTTTCCTAGGATATCTCCACGTACATCTAGCTACCCTGTACTTCTTCTATTATTTCAGGCAAGACTGGTGTATAGCATGGCTTTCAAGGGACACGCCAACAGCCCAACATAATATCAGCCTTCATCCAAAAGGATACTACATTCTTATCTCATAGGAAAATAAGGAGTTTAAATACATGTACTTTGTGGAGATCAAGTAAACTTGTGAATTAACAGCAAGTTCACATTACCAATGTGGCATTTATCTCTTTTAAGCACCACGACAAACAAGGAATACATTTGGCAATACAAATATTATGTAAGATTCTATTGTTATTAATGATAATCTAGTTACTGGGTACAACAAAAACAGATGCTTGTTCCAGGAACCCTAGTAGCATGCTAAATACAATATGACCATGAAAGGGACACCTCACCCAAGATTTGCATGTTGCTACAATCTCTACAATATGGCCACTGTCCAAAATGTAGGAACACTCATTCTCTACAGTGCGGGACGCATCTTCGGCTTGAGCGTGTTGGTGAATGATCCCATCTGCTATGTAAGAAACCGACAAAAAAGTACTTCTATTTTGAAAGAAATGTTAGTAGACATTGTCTTTTATCATAATATCCAAATAAAGAAGTTATCAAACCTTTTCACATATAGACCGGAGGCAGTTGGTCATGTAATTTATTTAAAACCGAAAAGGAACGATCCGTTATGTTGATCTGTAAATATTCAAATAAATAATTTATAAAACCTCCTTCATACATAGACTGGACGGAGGCAAGAGATCGAGTGCAACGCATATGTGTTGCTACGAGCAACATGTCACAATGCATGTGTGTTGCTATGAGCAACATGCTGATTCCTACATAAAAGGGGAATGCATCAATTTATCTCCTGACTGACATTGAACTATTGAACAGATAGTGTAAATCCAAAATTTGCCTTTTGACAGGACATGGTGAAACGGCATAATGTTAATTAATTTGCAAAATATAAATAAGGAAATTCACATAAGGATTACACATACAACCACCACACTCTTGCAAAAATATTATCAAAATTATGAACTGTGAGATGAAAAAATCAGTCACCATATTCCATGATACTTCAACCTTGTTGTGAATTTTCTCTAGAATTTAGGTTACAAAAGAGAGTGCATCAATTTGTATGAAATCGAGAGCCATGAGATACATATGTGTTCCCTACTCTTCTCCCTCATCATCTATGGAATGATCAATCACATCTCTTATTTGAACCATTTGCTAAATCCAAAAAATAAGCATGCACAAAACTTAACCCAACAAAAATGATGGATCAAGTGCAAGAGAAATACCTACCCCCCTCACGATGGAGCTTCTGAGTGGTGGGATGCCAACAACGAGCACTTTGCGACTGAACTTGCCCAACCCCGAGGAGTAGGACCACATGGACTTATGAATCTTGATGTACTTGTGGCAGTCCTCAGGATGTTGCCGTACACCACTCCTTATCAGTATCGGTAGCCGGTGGGGTAGCCAACTCCTGCCTAGCATCAACAGCCTCATGGGGGATGGGTCGGCCATTTGGAGCCATCTACAATTTTAACCCTTAGTTCAATCTATTGCAACTACTTCACTCGCAACTACACGTACATCTTCCAGGAGAAAAATAATCTAGCTACAAATAAGTAGTCTGCACACAGGATGCCTATTCGAAAGAAATGCCAAGTTTCACTCAACAAAAAAATGTTAGTATTGAGTTTTGTCAGACAATAATAGTGCATGTATCTGATGCACACTTGCCTTGTATTACTTCCAGTTAGAATGATTCTTCACAAACAAACCTACATAGTTCAATTAAGAGTTTGTAACGCCCGAGTCTAAATAAAAACTAACAGTAACTAAAAGCAAAATATAGCAACTGCCTAATACTTCGATAAGAGCACTATCCTCCAGGAAAACACCTTATTTGTTTGATACCAAATAATGAGGGGAAAAAATCTTTGGCCGCACGTTTCTTGCAGGTTTTAAGATCTCTAAACATGGTAGCTTAAAATTTGCAGATCATGAGTAACCACAAATAAATTCTGGTTACACATAAAAATAGCTATGCAAAGAACATGTAGCAGTGGAAATACAATGTTTGCAAAAAGCTAGTGAACATACATCACCTTCTCTGTGTCAGCTTCCAATAGATCATTGTTCAATAAAACTTCATCAGTTTCAACTCGATAGGTATTAGACAATGCTTTACTTACTGAAGAAATAAAAACCAGTGACAGTGGTAAATTCTCGTCCATGCAGAGTGCCTGCAACTGAACAAACAAAAACTAGTTCAGTGAGAAATTCTCATCCATTGATGGTGCAGTCAGCCGCTTTGATCCACATTAACTTAGGCCCTGTTCGGAACTTCCCCGCTCCACGGAGTTGGGGAGCTGGGTTTTGGCAGCTCCGTCAAATTAAGCTAAAGTATGGTCCACTCCGAGAGCGGAGTTAAAGGAGCCGAGAGGAACCGAACACTCCTTTAGAATACATTAACTTCATGTATGCTATCTTGGCATACATTAACAACATGTGAAAATCTTTACAAGTGTCAGATTGCAATTGAGGTGCATCCATATTGTCTTTTAAAAAATGCGTGTGCAGTAAGATGTTAGTGATTAGTACCGCCAAACAAAAGAGGATGCTGACCTTGCACTTCGATTGAAACACAAAAAACTGAGTGCTAGCAGCTACATGAAACTGAAATCTACCTCTTGGCTAGTTAACAGAAGGGAACTGACAACATCAATGTAAAACACTACAGTTCTAATAACTTATAATCAACTACAGAATAAATGTAGTTTCCAGACTCAAAGTTCATCAGTTAGGGGCCACTTTAACTTCTCGCCACCGCTACTTAACTTATAATCAACTATAGAATAAATGTAGTTTCCAGACTGAAAGTTCATCAGTTAGGGGCCACTTTAACTTCTCGCCACCGCTACTTTATAGGTTCTCCAAAGAAATCCCCAGTTTCAAGTTTACATTATCAGATCCAGACCAGTAGACCAGAACAATCAAGCATATCAACTATGACAGAAAAAGCAAGAAATTGATAGGATGCCCCTCACCTTGGGGTTCATGTTCTTTCCTGCTTATTCCTGAATGCCTGATCAAAATCTGCAATTCGAAAGCAAAACGATGTCAGCTCAGATACAAGGTATAGCAAAAACAATCACAATTGCAGTATAGAAAATAGGAAAAAGTTACACTTGATTCAACCATCCGCTTGCATCATAGCTTATCCTGCTTCCTCGAGCATCCAATTGAAAGGTATACACGTCCCTGGGGAACTCCACTAAGGTTTCAGAATGTGATGAATCAATGAACGGTGATGGCATCATTGCTCCTTTATTGCTACAACGTCTTCTTAGACCCACATCAGCATGTTATCCTCAACTATCACCCCTTGCCCTGCTATTGACGCGACGCCGACAATTCACCACTTCCTGTACTTCACGACATGTAGTTGGAGAGAAACCCCTCCTCGAGATCAATCAGTTCCCGGCAGGAGCTGCAAGAGAAAGGGATGATTGCAAGTGTGGAACTATGTCTCAGCCCTCTCTCTCCTACTTCCGGCAACACTTTGCTGCCAAATCTTGCAGGTTTGGCAGGGAGGAGATGAGGTCCATGCTCCAGTTTTGGAGCCCCTCACAGCCGGTCACGATCCTGACTGCCCCGTGCACCGATAGGAGGTTGTGATGTTACAACACCCACTACAAAAAAAGACACATCTGTGACATTTTGGGCCAAATGAATTTTTTTTCTGTCATACTTATGAAACTTCTATGACGATAATTGTGACAAAACCCGGTATCATCATAGATGTGGTGGGGTCCTACTTCTATGACAAAAAATCATGACAGAAAATTGGCTTTTCGTCTTGGGCGGGCCGGAGACGCAGCTGCATGACATTGTTTGGGCCGTCCATGACGGAAAAACTGTGGTAGAAGCGAGGGCGAGGAAAATATCGGGGTGTTCCCGGTTACGGTGGGTGGTCGGGGCCGAGCGATGCCCGTTTCTCTCGTACACGCATGGGTGTGGGTGCGAGGCGTTGGGCTCTAACTGAACCCGAGCGAGGCGTTGGGCTCTAACAGAACCTGAGCGATTGCACTGCAGGCTACGCGTTACTGAACCCGAGCGATCGATCGATGGCTGTTAACTGAACCCGATCGAGTGATTCCTTCGCTACTGCTGCTAACTGAAGCCAATTGATGCTGCCTCTGGATTAACAGTGAGCGTTGCTGGGGGGGGGGGGGGTTGGATGAACAGTTCCCAGTGCGGGTGGATGAATAGGACCCCATGGTGTTGCCTCTGGATGAACAGGACCCCGACCGATCGAGCCGGCTGGGGCTGGATGAACAGGACCCCGTGGAGGGCAGGATGAACAGGACCACCCCATGGAGGGCAGGATGAACAGTAGACGGTGGAGGGCTGGATGAACAGTAGCCTGTGGAGGCGTGGTTAAACAGGAGCCCATGGAGAGGGCTGGTTGAACAGTAGCCGGTGGAGTAGCGCGCGGTGGAGGCTGGATGAATAGGAGCCCGTGGATGAACAGTCACAGGTGGAGGCTGGAGGAGGTCGACGGTGGATGAATAGTAGCCCGTGGAGGCTGGAGGGGGTCGACGGTGGAGATGAACAGTATACCGTGGAGTCCCGTTTTGCGGTACGCCACACCCCTCCCGATGAACAGGACCCCCGTTTCGACCGTAGCGCTCCAACACAAGTCCATTTCCTCCGTTTTGCGGTACGCCACACCCCTCCTGATCAACAGGACCACCGTTTCGACCGTAGGAGGTCCGTTTCCTCCGTTTTGCGGTACGCCAGACCCCTCCCGATGAACAGGATCCCGTTTCGAACGTGGCCGGTCGAACACAAGGCCGTTTCCTCTGTTCTGCGGTACGCCAGGCCTCGTTTCCATTGGCTGTTCCATCCAAGCCCTCCCGATGAACACGACGACGCATTCTGTTCCGGCCCAGCCGGTTGACTCCCCATGAACACGATGACGACGCAGTTTCTCCGTTCCGACCCAGCCATGTACACGAGCCCTGGCCGTACGTATGCGCGAGTAGGCGTTCGAGACCCTGCCTGTATGTACGTACGTTGCCGTATTTTCTTTCTTGCACACTGGCCGCTGTACGTACGTGTACATGCTACGTGCGCGCCTCTACTACGACACGTGCGCGCCTCTACATCGACCAGTATGTACGTACACGTTTGTGACCAGAATGACAACGCTACATACGCTTCGACCAGGTGGGTCCCGACTGTCAGGCACTTCCTTGTGTGCGAAGATGTAGTTGGTGGGTCCCAGCAGTCAGGGGGCCGAATCAATTTTTTTTGCCCGGACGCACTTCCTTGCATGCGAAGATGTAGCTGGTGGGTCCCAACAGTCAGGGGGAAACGTATTTTTTGCGAAATACGGTGGCCCGTCCGGTGGGTCCCCGCGGTCAGCTGGAGGAATAATTATTTTGCGCGTAATAAGGAGGCACTTCCTTGCTGTGGCCGTGGACCCAGCTGTCAGCCTCTCCACGTACAGTCCACGTCCGATGGAAGCCGTTCCTTGACCACGTTGACCACGCCGCGCCGAGAGCACCAGGGCGGTGGACAACGGCGAGGCCTAGGAAGGGGACGACACGGATCCGGGGAAGACGCGGCAGTGGATGCCCACGCGTAGAGGAGTACGAGGGTTCACTGGTTTGCTGTGGTGTGTGATACGTCTCCAACGTATCTATAATTTTTTATTTCTCCATGCTATATTATATTCTGTTTTGGACATTATTGGGCTTTATTATTCAGTTTTATATTATTTTTGGGACTAACCTATTAACCGGAGGCCCAGCCCAGAATTGCTGTTTTTTTGCCTATTTTAGAGTTTCGCAGAAAAAGAATATCAAACGGAGTCCAAATGGAATGAAACCTTCGGGAACGTGATTTTCGGAACGAACATGATCCAGAGGACTTGGACCCTACGTCAAGAAAGACACCAGGAAGCCACGAGGTAGGGGGGCGCGCCTACCCCCCTGGGCGCGCCCTCCACCCTAGTGGGCCCCACGTTGCTCCACCGACGTACTCCTTCCTCCTATATATACCTACGTACCCCCAAACGATCCGATACGGAGCCAAAAACCTAATTCCACCGCCGCAACCTTCTGTACCCGTGAGATCCCATCTTGGGGCCTGTTCCGGAGCTGCACCGGAGGGGGCATCGATCACGGAGGGCTTCTACATCAACACCATGGCCTCTCCAATGAAGTGTGAGTAGTTTACCTCAGACCTTCGGGTCCATAGTTATTAGCTAGATGGCTTCCTCTCTCTTTTTGGATCTCAATACAATGTTCTCCCCCTCTCTTGTGATCTATTCGATGTAATCTTCTTTTGCGGTGTGTTTGTTGAGACCGATGAATTGTGGGTTTATGATCAAGTTTATCTATGAACAATATTTGAATCTTCTGAATTCTTTTATGTATGATTGGTTATCTTTGCAAGTCTCTTTGAATTATCAGTTTGGTTTGGCCTACTAGATTGATCTTTCTTGCAATGGGAGAAGTGCTTAGCTTTGGGTTCAATCTTGCGGTGTCCTTTCCCAGTGTCAGTAGGGGCAGCAAGGCACGTATTGTATTGTTGCCATCAAGGATAACAAGATGGGGTTTATATCATATTGCATGAGTTTATCCCCCTACATCATGTCATCTTGCTTAAAGCGTTACTCTGTTCTTATGAACTTAATACTCTAGATGCATGCTGGATAGCGGTCGATGTGTGGAGTAATAGTAGTAGATGCAGGCAGGAGTCGGTCTACTTGTTTCGGACGTGATGCCTATATACATGATCATGCCTAGATATTCTCATAACTATGCTCAATTCTGTCAATTGCTCAACAGTAATTTGTTCACCCACCGTAAAATACTTATGCTCTCGAGAGAAGCCACTAGTGAAACCTATGGCCCCCGGGTCTATTTTCCATCATATTAATCTTCCAACACTTAGTTATTTCCGTTGCTTTTATTTTACTTTGCATCTTTATCACAAAAATACCAAAAATATTATCTTATCATATATATCAAATCTCACTCTCGTAACTGACCATGTAGGGATTGACAATCCCTTATCGTGTTGGTTGCGAGGATTTATTTGTTTGTGTACGTGCGAGGGACTCGCGCGTAGCCTCCTACTAGATTGATACCCTTGTTCTCAAAAACTGAGGGAAATACTTACGCTACTTTGCTGCATCACCCTTTCCTCTTCAAGGGAAAACCAACGCACTGCTCAAGAGGTAGCAAGAAGGATTTCTGGCGCCGTTGCCGGGGAGGTCTACGCAAAAGTCAACATACCAAGTACCCATCACAAACCCTTATCTCCCGCATTACATTATTTGCCATTTGCCTCTCGTTTTCCTCTCCCCCACTTCACCCTTGCCGTTTTATTTGCCCTCTCTTTTCCGTTTGCCTCTTTTCATTTGTTTGCTTGTCGTTATGGCTAGTCCTTTATCTTCTCCGTTGTCTCCCGAAAATGAAGTTCTCAATTTGAAACAAAGGGAGGGAGAAAATCTAAAAGACGCTTGGTATAGAATTTGCAATGCTCAAAATAGATCTACCAGGAAGCAATCTACTTCCGTTCTTCTCCGCAATTTTTATGTAGGTGCTAATCCTTGGTATAGATATATTCTTGACACCATTACCGGAGGGAATTTCTTGGGTAGCCATACTTTTGACTCTTATAATGCTATGATAGATTTGTTTGGCTCACCACCTCTTTTGGTTAATGGAAGTATGTTAACTTTGGAGCATGTAATGCAAAGACTTGAAATTATTGAAAATAAAGTTGCTACTGTGGAGTTAATTGAAAATCTGGATCAAAAGATCCACAACCAAATTACCCAATATGGATCTAAAGTAGGAGTCACTTTGAAATATATTAAGGAGAAGGAACCCATAGTTAATGAAAGAATAAATCAAGATTCCACTAGAATCGATAAACTTGAGGGTATCATTACCAACTTGGGAACCACTTTTTCTTCCATAAAGAATACTCCAAGTCCTGCAACTAAAATTGCCAAGCTTATGTATGTTCCTAAAAATAAGGGTGAATCCTCTAGTAAGAAAACTGCGGATCTCAAATCTATAAGTATTCATCCCAATCTTTTTGCTATCATTAAGAAACCAATTGCTACAAATGAATTTTTCGATCTTGTTCCTAAAAGTTTGATAATTAATAAAAAGAAATAATCTCTAAAGGATGATAGATGTCTTATTGAAGAATTGCCCACCAAAGATGGCACTACCTAGATCTATCCTTGCTATTATGCCTAGCTAGGGGCGTTAAACGATAGCGCTTGTTGGGAGGCAACCCATTTTTATTTTTAGGTTTTTCTTTTTTTCTTCTTCTATTTAGGAATAAATATTTGTTATAGCCTCTCGTTAGATGTGTTTTTATGTTTCAATTAGTGTTTGTACCAAGTTAAACCTATAGGATCTTCTTGGATGATAGTTATTTGATCTTGCAGAAAATTCCAGACTTTCTGTTCACTAAAATAATTGTTAAAAATCACCAGAACGTGATAAAATATTGATTCAATTTGCTTCTGATCAATAAACAAATTATCTAGGTCGTCCTATTTTGGCTGATTTTTTTGGAGTTCCAGAAGTTTGCGTTAGTTACAGATTACTACAGATTGTTCTGCTTTTCAAAGATTCTGTTTTTCGTGTGTTGTTTGCTTATTTTGATGAATCTATGGCTAGTGAAAGAGTTTATAAACCATAGAGAAGAGTACAGTAGGTTTAACACCAATATAAATAAAGAATGAGTTCATTACAGTACCTTGAAGTGGTCTTTTGTTTTCTTTCGCTAACGGAGCTCACGAGATTTTCTGCTGAGTTTTGTGTTGTGAAGTTTTCAAGTTTTGGGTGAAAGATTTGATGGATTATGGAACAAGGAGTGGCAAGAGCCTAAGCTTGGGGATGCCCATGGCACCCCCAAGATAATCTAAGGACACCTAAAAGCCAAAGCTTGGGGATGCCCCGGAAGGCATCCCCTCTTTCGTCTACTTCCATCGGTAACTTTACTTGGAGCTATATCTTTATTCACCACATGATATGTGTTTTACTTGGAGCGTCTTGTATGATTTGAGTCTTTGCTTTTTAGTTTACCACAATCATCTTTGCTGTACACACCTTTTGAGAGAGACACACATGATTCGGAAATTATTATAAATACTCTATGTGCTTCACTTATATCTTTTGAGTTATATAGTTTTTGCTTTAGTACTTCACTTATATCTTTTAGAGCACGGTGGTGGATTTGTTTTATAGAAACTATTGATCTCTCATGCTTCACTTAGATTATTTTGAGAGTCTTAAATAGCATGGAGGTATTCAAGAATAGTAAAAACTTTCTTATGAGTGTGTTGAATACTAAGAGAAGTTTGATGCTTGATGATTGTTTTGAGACATGGAGGTAGTGATATTAAAGTTGTGCTAGTTGAGTAGTTGTGAATTTGAGAAATACTTGTGTTGGAGTTTGCAAGTCCCGTAGCATGCACGTATGGTAAACGTTATGTAACAAATTTAAAACATGAGGTGTTCTTTGATTGTCCTCCTTATGAGTGGCGGTCGGGGACGAGCGATGGTCTTTTCCTACCAATCTATCCCCCTAGGAGCATGCGCGTAATGCTTGGTTTTTGATCTCTTTTTTTTGTGAGGTAGAATTTACAGTCCATTTGATCTTTTTTTTTGAATTACACTCCATTAGCTAGGCTGGGTGAACATATAATGTAGCGTCCATGCGGCCCATTTATGTTGTTCCTAAAAAATTACAGGCCATTTGCACTTTCTCGAATTTTGCTGAGCTGATTCTAATTATAATGTTGGGGTGGGCGCAGGAATGTTATCAAAAAATAAACAGGGGCTGAGCATTTTGTTATATATATATATATATATTTAAATAATAAGTGATTTATTATTACATTGGTCCTTAAATCTTACCAAGCTTTTGTACACAATCACCAGGATTTTCGTTGCAAAAAAAATCCAGGATTTTATTGTTAAGAAATTATTTTTATAAGTTAACAAGATGTGGGATATTGTTTTCTTACATATGTAAGTATCTGTTAAATATATGATGAAAATAACAATAATATATAATAACATATAAAATTATTTAAATATATATAATATAGTTAGAAGGGAAACATAAGTTGGACCAGGTGTTCCTATTCTTATATAGAAAAATAGAACAGACCTCTGTGTTTTCTTCAAAAAAAATACATAAGTTGGGCTGCCGATGTTTCAGGAAAAATGAAACCTCGGATGGGTGGTCCATAGGCCGGTCGATACATGACGGCCCTCAAGAAAATACAAACAGCCTTATGGACCTCCCATCCGAGGTCGTGGGCTGCACATGTTAAAAAAGAAAGCCTAGACGGGGCAGCCCAAAACCCGGCTGATACTTGCTGCCCCAGTGATAATAAATGATACCTGCCAGCTCCCCGGCTTCGTTGTGAATTTATCTCCTGTAGTAACTACGTTGAAGCACCTAAAAAAATGTAACTATGTTGACAAACCCGTGGGCCCCAACTTCAGTATAGCATTAGGAGGAAGTATTTTTTCGATGAGGCACTTGTTTGCGTACGGCCATAGACCTGGTGGGTCCCGACTGTCCGCCTCTCCACGTATAGTCCTCTCCAGATTCCTCTCGTTTGTTCAGCATGTTCACAACGGCAGACAGCGGCGTCGCGGCGATCGCCCAAAGGCGCAGGAGGAGATCCGACCACATGAGGAAGTGCCTTATTAGTAAGGAAACAACTAAACTGGCCCAGTGGCCGAGTGACACTACCCAACAGCTGTTCCGCCCGGGTTCGATTCCACCTGTGCAGAGAAAATATCTCCAAATTTTTTGCCTCTGCCTTTATTGACATGTGGGTCCCAATTGTCATCTACGCACACCACGTCCTACACCTGCCAAAACTTCGCCCTCGTTTTCTCTGTTTTTCGCACACTCGACATTGTGTGGGCATTTTGAAAATAGCATATCGTTTTGACTGTGCATCATATGAAGATGTGCTATGCATGAATGTTGATCAGCATGATGTTAACTGGCTGGTAGTTCCAGTTTCGACCATGAATAAAACTTCCAGCATGATGTTAACACTGTTTGAAAAGGCCGTGTTAATATAAATGCTCTACCTCTGAAAGTTGCAGTTTCTTATCTGAAACTGAACTTGGAGTTTCTTATCTGAAACTGAAACTTGCAGTTTCTTCTCTGAGAATCACATTGTCTGCACTTTTATACTCCTATGAAACTACATTTTTTAAGTGCTAAAAATAGATCTCTAGAATTCATAACATACTTCATATGCTCAATATTGCAAATCTGAAATTCAAAAGACATTCATATCTGAAAGTACTCTCAAAATACACAACACAAAACACAATTCACAACCTACAAATACTAACAACCCTAAGCTCCTCCTGACAATTCACAACCTGCCAGACTATTGGTCTGGGGGGCGGGGGGGGGGGGGGGGGGCAAATCCCTCCTATTCCTCGACGGCAGACAGCCGCCCCGTGAGACGATGTGAACAGCGAGGGAGAGGATGGCGGGGAAGCGTCGTCGGGCCAACTGTTTTTCTCCTCTTGCAGTTGGGTTCGGTCAACGAAGACTCCACCGGCTCACTCTGGCACGACACCCTCACAAACGGCACCCTGTAGATGCTCGATCCTTCAATCTCTGGTGGATGCTCCATCTAGGATCGATACTCCCACCACCGCTCCCTCATGATCGGATTCGGTGAATCTGTTTGCTCCATGAACCAGAGTAGCAGCTCTATGTACTCCCGCGCGACTCCCTCCGGGAGTATCGCCGCCTTTTCGCTCTGTTGCAGATATTTGGCCATGGATGTCGCCGTCGCCGCTAGTTGGTCCTTGTTTTCAAATCAAGACTGTATCTCCAACATCCTAGCTAGCTTCACAGGGTCGCCGTCTGCGATCCTCACGTATCGGTTGTACTCCTCCATCGATGTACTTCTCCACAGCACCTTCACTCGCCGGCAGTGGTTTTTGAATGGAAGAGGAGAGGAGCAGCGCTGGTTTTGCTTTAGAACGGGAGAGGAGGGACGCTGGTTTTGGATTGGAACAGGAGAGGAGGGGCGGTGGTTTTGAAATGGAAGAGGAGAGGAGCGGCGCTGGATTTAGACTGGAACAGGAGAGGAGCGGCGGTGGTTTAAGAGGAGAAGAGCGGAAGAGCGGCGCTGGTCTTGGAAGTATTTTTTTGTTTTGCGTATTATGGGTCAAAGTTTGACCATGTACTGTATTTGACAAGCAAAATGTGAATGCATGTCACCAAAAATTGTATCGTTTGGTTCGTATCTGAATGTACTTTCAAATTATATTATTTTTACAACGTATAATGTATATTTTATTTGCGAAAATCATGGTCAATTATGACCCAGAATAAAAGGGAGACTAGTTAATGTGGGGTCGCTTTCTTAATTGAAGGGTAAATTGATTTTGATTTTGATCCAGTCACAGCCACCGGCCCTCTCGTCCAATCCTAAATCATTGCCGCATGCTCCTCTCCCTCTTCTCCATTGCAAAACCACCTCCTCTCCTCTCCATCATCTCCATTCCAAAACCTGTTGGGTAACGTAGCAGAAATTCAAAATTTTCTACGCATCACCAAGATCAATCTATGGAGTAATCTAGCAACGAGGGGAAGGGGAGTGCATCTACATACCCTTGTAGATCGCGATGCGGAAGCGTTGCAAGAACGCGGATGAGGGAGTCGTACTCGTAGCGATTTAGATAGCGGTTGATTCCGATCTAAGCACCGAAGAACGGTGCCTCCCCGTTCAACACACGTGCAGCCCGGTGACGTCTCCCACGCCTTGATCCAGCAAGGAGAGAGGGAGAGGATGGGGAAGACTCCATCCCGCAGCAGCACGACGGCGTGGTGGTGATGGAGGAGTGTGGCAATCCCGCAGGGCTTCGCCAAGCACCGCGGAAGAGGAGGAGGAGGGAGAGGGGTAGGGCTGCGCCGAAAGAGAGATGTTCTCATGTCTTGGGCAGCCCCAAACCTCAACTATATATAGGGGGGGGGGGGAGGGGGCTGCGCCCCCTCTAGGGTTTCCACCCCAAGGGCTGGCGGCCAGCCCTAGATCCCATCTAGGGGGGGCGGCCAAGGGGAGGAGAGGGGGGGGGGGCGCCACTAGGGTGGGCCTTAAGGCCCATCTGGACCTAGGGTTTGCCCCCTCCCACTCTCCCATGCGCCTTGGGCCTTGGTGGGGGGGGGGGCGCACCAGCCCACCTGGGGCTGGTCCCCTCCCACACTTGGCCCACGCAGCCTTCTGGGGCTGGTGGCCCCACTTGGTGGACCCCCGGGACCCTCCCGGTGGTCCCGGTACATTATCGATATCACCCGAAACTTTTCCGGTGACCAAAACAGGACTTCCCATATATAAATCTTTACCTCCGGACCATTCCGGAACTCCTCGTGACGTCCGGGATCTCATCCGGGACTCCAAACAACATTCGGTAACCACGTACATACTTTCCCTATAACCCTAGCGTCATCGAACCTTAAGCGTGTAGACCCTACGGGTTCGAGAACCATGCAGACATGACCGAGACGTTCTTCGGTCAATAACCAACAGCGGGATCTGGATACCCATGTTGGCTCCCACATGTTCCACGATGATCTCATCGGATGAACCACGATGTCGGGGATTCAATCAATCCCGTATACAATTCCCTTTGTCTATCCGTATCTTACTTGCCCGAGATTCGATCGTCGGTATCCCGATACCTTGTTCAATCTCGTTACCGGCAAGTCTCTTTACTCGTTCCGTAACTCACATCATCCCGTGATCAACTCCTTGGTCACATTGTGCACATTATGATGATGTCCTACCGAGTGGGCCCAGAGATACCTCTCCGTTTACACGGAGTGACAAATTGTCGGAGGTAATGGCCATGGGTAGCCTAACCGACTACCCGTGGCTCTTCAGAAAATTTATCTGGCCTTTGGGCCTTCAAGCACTCCAGGCATTTGGGCTGCCTTCCCCGGCCGGCTACCACTAAAGCCGACTCCCGGAAGGCGACCCAGCCTCACCGACTCCTCCCTAGGACGACTGGGGGTGGCCGACTCCAAGCAGCCGGCCAAGAAGGACGCCGACTCCTAGAAGCCGGCCAAGACCACAACCACTCCTACATAACGGCGACGTGACGGGGTGTGGCCACAGTGCGGCCCACGACCCCCGAAGCTCGAGGCGGGCATGGCTACAGGAGGCCGTACGGGAGGGACATCTCCCGTGCGGCTCGGAACTGTAGCCACGCTAGCCTCGACGTCATCCACGACTCACTCCTGTACGGCCCAAGGGTTGCGGGCCCCTTCAGCCAGAGAGAGGCGTGAAGGCGGCCCGGCTTTTCCTAGTCGGCGAGGGGTATAGCCGGCCTCCAGAAGCCGGCTACTCCCTTCCTCGAAGCAGGAGCCCCATTAAGGAGACAAGACGAGGTGAGGCTACAGTGATAGCCCCCAAGGCGGCCCACTGTAGCCACGCTCACCTCGACAAAGCCCTCATCATGAGAGGCGCGGCTATAGTAAGCAGCCGCCGACAAGACCCTAGGCGGTGGGACCGGCCTGTCGACCAAGTAGCCGGCAGCCGGCGGGACCCAGCAGCCGGCGGGGAAGCCGGCGAGCGTAGACACTGACGGCTGGGACCAGTTCCCAGTCGGATTACCATTGTACCCCCCGGGGGTAGGCCTATATAAACCCCCCGGAGCACCCATGCAAAGGGTTCGCTTCTGGTTTCGGCCTTGGAGCATAGTTCGCTTCTGGTTTCGGCCTTGGAGCATAGTTGGCTTCTGGATTGACCTTGGAGCATAGTTGGCTTCTAGGTTAACACCCACGCATAGCACACACACCATAGATAGAGAGAAGCAAGAGCTAGCCTTGTTCTTCTTCTCCCTTGATCCCAACAGCTCTAGGAGCGATTGTAGCTACCCCTTATCGACCTAGTGATCATGCGGAGACCCCGCAGAGCAGGACTAGGGGTGTTATCTCCTCGGAGAGCCCCGAACCTGGGTAAGATTCGCCGGCGTGCATGTCTTCGCCTCATCCCGTTTCCAGGCACCGGCGACGTTTTATTGGCTCCCACAATGATAAGCCATCCCTTGGCATATGTCGCACCAACCACCCGACATTTGGCGCCCACCGTGGGGCCAGGTGCACCGTCGTCCGGAGACCTGTTCTGGACGGGAACCCTCTTGCTTCCCCGCGAGCGCAGCCAGCCTGCTGCGCCCGATGGCGCTTGCCTCGACGCGCTGCAAGGCGTCGACGACGCCTGCGCAGCGAGCCGCCTCGCCGATCTGCTCGGCGAAACTCGCATCTCCGACGAGCCTGCGTCCGACGCAGGCACCGACTACCCCGAGAGCCGCCTCGTCAGCCTCCTCGACCAACTTCACGTCTCCAGCGAGCCCGCTGCGGACATGGAGTCGGTCGGCTCCACCGACCCGATGAAGCCAAGCCAATTAAGAAGCTGAACGGGCCGACTGCCGTGACATTCATCAACGACATCACTACTCGGTACGGCGTGCCACACAGCATCATCACCGACAACGGCACGAACTTCACCAAAGGCGCACTGGCACGTTTCTGCGCGACACAGGGCATCCAACTGGACTTAGCGTCCGTTGCCCACCCGCAGTCAAACGGCCAGGTCGAGCGAGCAAATGGACTTATCCTCTCCGGCATCAAGCCCCGACTGGTTGTACCACTGGAGCGATCGGCCGGCTGCTGGCTCGAAGAGCTGCCGGCTGTCCTCTGGAGTCTGCGCACTACACCCAACAAGTCAACCGGCTTCACTCCATTCTTCCTTGTGTACGGTGCCGAGGCTGTCATCCCAACAGACATCGAGTTCGACTCGCCTCGGATCACCATGTACACGGAGGAGGAAGCCAAAGAAGCAAGAGAAGACGGCGTCGACCTACTGGAAGAAGGCCGGCTGTTAGCCCTCAGCCGGTCCGCCATCTACCAGCAAGGCCTGCGCCGCTACTACAACCGCAAGGTCAAGCCAAGATCCTTCCAAGAGGGCGACCTTGTGCTCCGGCTGATCCAGCGAACAGCCGGCCAGCACAAGCTCTCGGCCCCTTGGGAAGGCCCCTTCGTCGTCAGCAAGGCAACGACTCCTACTACTTGATCGACGCGCAAAAGCCAAGAGCACGCAAGAGAGACGACTCCGGCAAGGAGTCGGAGCGACCATGGAACGCAAACCTCCTAAGACGATTTTACAGCTGAAAAGTAGTATGTATCACGCTACCCCTTTTGTATTAAGTTACAAACCAACAGGCCCCCCGAACAGTACTCGGGGACTGCCTTTTATTTATCTATGAATGACGAGTGTCATATCCATGAATGTATTACTACATTTTGAATTCTTGTCCGGCACTGGGTCCGACTAGTCGGCCCGGGGACTGGCCGCCTTGAGCTATATTCTAAGTTCTTCCCGAAGTCAGCAAAGTAGTGCGCCGGCTCCCAAGTCCTCTCTTGTTGAAAGTCGCAGCTCAAAGAACTGACTGTCCGACTAGCAAGAGAGAAGACAGAAAGGACGCCCACACGAAAAACGGCTAAGGAACAACTAACCTATATGGCAAAAAGACGGCCTCCATATATGCCTGCCGGCTGTCACAGCAGCCGGCTGGCCGGCTTCCTAAAAAACTTAGCTTAAGTCCGGCAGAGCTAAAAGTACTTCCCCCTCCCCAATCGGCCAGGCACCCCCCGGCTACAGATTGCAGAGCAACTGTTTGACTAGGGAGGCGGCAACCAAGGGAGGGCGGCAAAGGAAAAAAGCAGAAGGACAAAAAGCGAAAGTACAAGGAAAGACCGATTGCATAACTTATATACATAAAGCCGCCCACAGGCCGGCAACAGACTTAAGTTTGAATACACCCAGTGGGTGGAATTGTGCAGACTTAACCAAACATTGTTCAAAAGTAACAAGACAGGAAAACAAAAGAAAGAAGACTAAGGCGCGACTTGGAGGCCGAGCTGGTCGGTGAAGGCAGCTCGCCGGCTGAAGGAGTGGCCGCCTAGCTGGTCCCGGCTTGACCACCTCCCGCGGCAGGAGACGCACTCGCACGCGACGTAGTGCTGGAGGCGCGGTCAGGCTGGCCGGCTACTCCACCAGCCGGCTCGGCGTCTTCACCCTCCTCCTCCTCCTCTTCGCCCTCGTCGCTGGAGTCGATCTCCTCCGCCGAGTCCTCGCCGTACGCCGGGTCCAGCCCGAACCAATCTTCCGGCTGGGCGACTCCATTGTCGTCCACCTCGGGGGCGAAGACGTTGGTGTCGGTGTAGTCGGCGATCGCTGAAGCCCGCCGAATGATGGCCGGCCGCGCCGGCTCCAGCTCCGTGTCGGCTTGCTGCCGCCAGGTCGCCAGCTGGTCCAGGTTCAGGCCGGGATACCAGGCCTTGACGAACTCCAGCGCCCGCCTGGCGCCGGAGCGAGCCGCTGACGCCTTCCAAGCCTCGAAGCGGCCGACTGCCACCTCCAGCCAGTCGGCGGTCCGACTGGGGGTGCGAGGGACCACTTGGCCGGGCCAGAGGGCGGCCAAGACCTGCGATCCCGCGCGCTGAAGCCGGCGGAGCAGCCTGTGAGCCGGCTGGATGCGAGCCTGGATCGCCAGGAGCTGTTCCTCCAGCGAGCGGCCGGCGGTTGGCGAGATCTCGAAGCCGGCTTGCCTCTTCGCCTGGCGACGGGCTTCGATGGCCTGGTTGGCGGCAGTAGAATAGCCGGGGAAGTACTCTGCGCGAAGAAGAAAAGAAAAGAAGAACACCAAAATCAGAAAAACAAGCCAAAGTGGCAGATGGCAAGAAAGGATGAAGGGATAGACGATTTACCGTCAACCAGATCCTCGATCTGGCCATAGCCGGAGACCAGAGTCTGCTTGGCCTCTGCCCAGCCGGCCGCCTCCGTCTCAAACTCGGCCTGGAGGGTGGCTTCGCGATCCTGCGCAGCCTTCAGCGCCGCCTGGTGGCCTTCCTCCTGGTCGGCCAACTTCTTGACCAGGCGGTCGCGCTCCTGCACCAAGGCGGCGAGCTCCGCGTCCTTGGCACGAAGAGCAGTCTGGGACTCCCCCAGCTGTGCCCTCAGACTGGCGTTGGCCGCTGCAGAGATAGAAGAAGAAGAAGAACAATGAGAAATCATCAAGGAAGATCCGAGCCGACTGCTCAGCAGTCGGCCCGAATCTCGGGGACTACACCCAGTGGGTGCGCTGACGCGCCCCCACATGAGATAAAGATCAAGTCACATACCTCGGCTTTCAGTGAGATCGGCGGTCTTCTGAGTCAGCTCCCGAGCCTGGGAGTTGAAGGCGGCCGCTCGGAGGTTGTGGTAGTCCTGCAAGACGGACAGAAGACCGACGTGAGAACAAAAGCAGCAAAAACAAAATCTCCAAGAAGTTCCAAGCCGCCTGCTCAGCAGCCGACTCGGAACTCGGGGACTACACCCAGTGGGTGCGCTGACGCGCCCCCACGAGAGAAATCAAGATCAAGAAAGAGCAAGATGAGAATACTAATCTGGATGGCTGCCCGCGTGGCGAGGAATTTGTCGGTGAACTGCCTCAGCACCGCAGCTTGGCCTTGCAGCCGGGTCCGGACGTCCTGTGCAGCGATGTTCACCACGGCTGACCCTCCGCCCGGCGTCCACCCCGAGGTAGCGCTGGCCGCCTCCGCGTCTTGGGCCGACGAGCTGGAGCCCACGGCCGGCTGTGGCTCCGACGCAGCCTTCTGCGGCTCAGACGCGGCCCTCCCTGCACGCCGGCTTGGCGGAACCCGGACCGCCACCTCAGCCCCCGCGGCCGGCTCGCCCTCCGCCGACTGTGCGGGCGCAGGCTCAGGCTGGCGGCCTTGGGTCGCCCTAGTCGGAGGAGTCGGCCCCGGCGCCTCCCCCAAGATGACGACGTCGTTGCCGCTTCCTCCCAGCCCCGGCTGGGAACCGCTGGCTCCCCCTGGCGAGGGATCCACGTCCACGGGCGCCATGGTGCGCAGGGGGGTGACCATCAAAGCCTCCCCTGCCGCCGCTTCGGCCTCGGCCTCTGCCTGGGCCTTGGCTGCGGCCTCGGCGAGCGCCTTCGTCGCCTCCTCCTCCCGAGCTGCCTGGGTGGCGGCTGCCCTCCGTGCCTCCGCCTCCCGCGCTTCCTGCTCCTCCCGCGCCTCCCGCGCATTCCTTTCCGTCGCCTCCAGGAGGGCGGCGCGGGGATCTACGCGGCGGGTGGTGCTCCTAGAGCCCCCTGGCGACTCGACGACGGAGCCAGCGGCCGCCCGCTCAAGTGACAGCGGAGCTCTGACCATTGAAAAAGAAGACGAAGATTCAAGAACCACCAAAGGAAAGAAAGGAGGACAGTACTTAGAAAGAGAGAACTTACGCCGACACAGTCTGCGGCTGCTTCACCACTTTGCGGAAGCGAGCCGCCTTCACGGCCGCCTCTTCCTGCCTGGTGGCTGCCGCCCCACCCCTGGGCTTCTTCGTCCGGCTACCGAACATGCCCTGGGTGGCGCGACGTTTCTGGCCTCTACCCCGAGCAGGCTGCGCGCCGGAGGAGCCCGCGCCGCGTCCGGAGGCCGGCTGGTGGGGCGGGACGGCTTCGGCTTCGTCCTCGTCCGGCCAGTCGTCGAAGGTCGCGGTGAACCCGGAGCCGCCTGCTTCGCCGCCGGCTTGGCCGTCGGCCGGCTCGACGGCGTCCTCCATATGGACCGCCCCCAGGTCAGGGTCCTCCTGGTCGTGTTCGGTCCGGTCGGGGACGAAGCGGCGCTCCACGTCTGCCCCGCCGGCCGGCCGAAGCAGAGGACTCTGTCAAAAGAGCAAGCCGACTGAGTTAGAGTCGGCCCAGAGGAACTCGGCGACAAAGCTGAGAGAGAGAAAGAAAAAGAGACGAGGGGAGCGTACCATAGGCGGAGGATTGGCGCGGCTGTATGGCTCCTTGCCGAATTGCCAGTCTTCGGAAAGTTGGCAGTTGGCGAGGTAATTCACCATGTCGGCGGCGTCGGGCTGCGGCATCTCCTTGGTGCACATCCGGCTCGGATCGAGCTGGCCGCTCATCTGACAGATCAGA
This sequence comes from Triticum aestivum, assembly GCF_018294505.1. NCBI lineage: Eukaryota > Viridiplantae > Streptophyta > Magnoliopsida > Poales > Poaceae > Triticum > Triticum aestivum. The sequence goes on along the minus strand of NC_057805.1, from coordinate 462,790,001 downwards.
TGGGGCCGGCTCTGGAGTGGAAGGACCCGACGCGTGACAAACGCGGCCAGGAGGTCGGGCCCCGTCAGGCCCTCCGACTGGACCATCACCCGCAGGCGGGCGATGGCGGCGTTTCCTCCCTGCGACAGCGTCACCGCCCGGAAGGACCACTGGGGCAGCCTCCCGCCGGTGGGCCGGCTACGTAAGCCGGCAGGTTGATGTAGTCGCCCCGTGGAGCGATGTTCCACACGTAGAAGTACGACTTCTGCCACTTCTTCACCGATTGGATCAGCGTGATGACGGGGAAGGGGTTGTCGGCGCCCGATCTCCGCGACGCGATGAAGGCGCTAGTATGAGCCGGCACGCCTTTACTGCGCGTGCCCAGCTTCGACTGGAAGAACTCCCCCCAGAGCTCAAGGGTGGGGAGGACGCCGAGATAGCCCTCGCACAGGGTGACGAAGGCCGACAGCAGCATCACCGCGTTGGGGGTGAGGTGGTGCGGCTGGAGCTGATAGAATTCCAGCCAGGAGCGGAAGAAGGCGCTCACTGGCAGGCCGAAGCCGCGCAGGAAGTGCGAGCGGAAGACCACCCGCTCGCCATCCCGCGGCGCCGGCCTGATTTCTTCTCCGGTGCGAGGCGGACCTCCACTTTGTCCGCGCTGGGCAGACGCCGGGTGTCGCGGAGGAAGTCGATGTAGTCGTTATGGACGATGGAGCCGTCCCAATCCCCGCCAAGCTGCTCCACGTGGGGACGCAGGGCGGAAGCTAGCACGGCGGCGGAGGAGCGTGCGGAGGAAGAGCGTGGCGGCGAGGCGCTGTCGCGAGAACGAGCAAGGAAAGAAGACGGAGGAAGTAGGAGGAGCGTGCGAGGGCCTGCCGCCCTCCACCTCCCCCTACTTATAGCATCACGCGACCGAAGAGGCCGGACGTGGGGGGAGACGTGGGATTAACTGCGCCCACTCCCCCCACGTCTCGCGTTTATTACGCATAAGTGCGAGCCGAAACTGCCGCACGGAACGTGCGTGCGGTTTCGGGATACAAAGGATCCGCGCCTGGGCCGGGGCGCGGACGTGGCGGGCCCCCTCCCCGCGGCGACGTCCCGTCACGCGCGTGGGCTGGCAGGCTTTCCGGCCACGTGGCACGCCAACGGCCCGAGGCCGGCCCGCGGCCCGGTGCACGTACCTGCGGGTTCCCGCCCCCCGACTCCAGAAGAATTCGACTAAGGCGGCGCGCCTGACCAAGGCCGGCTCCCAGCTGCCGGCTCGTCACGATAGGAAGCTGATCGAGCTTCTCGAACCCTACTCCACCTCGAAGCCCAATCAGCTTCAGGGACTACTGTCGGAGGTAATGGCCATGGGTAGCCTAACCGACTACCCCTGGCTCTTCAGAAAATTTATCAGGCCTTTGGGCCTTCAAGCACTCCAGGCATTTGGGCCGCCTTCCCCGGCCGGCTACCACTAAAGCCGACTCCCGGAAGGCGACCCAGCCTCACCGACTCCTCCCTAGGATGACTGGGGGGTGGCCGACTCCAAGCAGCCGGCCAAGACCACAACCACTCCTACATAACGGCGACGTGACGGGGTGTGGCCACAGTGCGGCCCACGACCCCCGAAGCTCGAGGCGGGCATGGCTACAGGAGGCCGTACGGGAGGGACGTCTCCCGTGCGGCTCGGAACTGTAGCCACGCTAGCCTCGACGTCATCCACGACTCACTCCTGTATGGCCCAAGGGTTGCGGGCCCCTTCAGCCAGAGAGAGGCGTGAAGGCGGCCCAGCTTTTCCTAGTCGGCCAGGGGTATAGCCGGCCTCCAGAAGCCGGCTACTCCCTTCCTCAAAGCAGGAGCCCCATTAAGGAGACAAGACGAGGTGAGGCTATAGTGATAGCCCCCAAGGCGGCCCACTGTAGCCACGCTCACCTCGACAAAGCCCTCATCATCAGAGGCGCGACTACAGTAAGCAGCCGCCGACAAGACCCTAGGCGGTGGGACCGGCCTGTCGACCAAGTAGCCGGCAGCCGGCGGGACCCAGCAGTCGGCGGAGAAGCCGGCGAGCGTAGACACTGACGGCTGGGACCAGTTCCCAGTCGGATTACCATTGTACCCCCGGGGGGTAGGCCTATATAAACCCCCCGGAGCACCCATGCAAAGGGTTCGCTTCTGGTTTCGGCCTTGGAGCATAGTTCGCTTCTGGTTTCGACCTTGGAGCATAGTTGGCTTCTGGATTGACCTTGGAGCATAGTTGGCTTCTAGGTTAACACCCACGCATAGCACACACACCATAGATAGAGAGAAGAAAGAGCTAGCCTTGTTCTTCTTCTCCCTTGATCCCAACAGCTCTAGGAGCGATTGTAGCTACCCCTTATCGACCTAGTGATCATGCGGAGACCCCACAGAGCAGGACTAGGGGTGTTATCTCCTCGGAGAGCCCCGAACCTGGGTAAGATTCGCCGACGTGCATGTCTTCGCCTCATCCCGTTTCCAGGCACCGGCAACGTTTTATTGGCTCCCACAATGATAAGCCATCCCTTGGCATATGTCGCACCAACCACCCGACACAAATCCCAGTCTCGATTCGTGCCAACCCAACAGACACTTTCGGAGATACCTGTAGTGCACCTTTATAGCCACCCAGTTACGTTGTGACGTTTGGTACACCCAAAGCATTCCTACGGTATCCGGGAGTTGCACAATCTCATGGTCTAAGGAAATGATACTTGACATTAGAAAAGCTCTAAGCAAACGAACTACACGATCTTGTGCTAGGCTTAGGATTGGGTCTTGTCCATCACATCATTCTCCTAATGATGTGATCCCGTTATCAACGACATCCAATGTCCATGGTCAGGAAACCGTAACCATCTATTGATCAACTAGCTAGTCAACTAGAGGCTTACTAGGGACATGGTGTTGTCTATGTATCCACACATGTATCTGAGTTTCCTATCAATACAATTCTAGCATGGATAATAAACGATTATCATGAACAAGGAAATATAATAATAACCTATTTATTATTGCCTCTAGGGCATATTTCCAACAGTCTCCCACTTGCACTAGAGTCAATAATTGAGTCCACATCACCATGTGATTAACACTCATAGGTCACATCACCATGTGACCAACATCCAAAGAGTTTACTAGAGTCAACAATCTAGTTCACATCTCTATGTGATTAACACTCAATGAGTTCTGGTTTGATCATGTTATGCTTGTGAGAGAGGTTATTTAGTCAACGGGTCTGAACCTTTCAGATCCGTGTGTGCTTTACGAATATCTATGTCATCTTGTGGATGCTACCACGCGCTATTTGGAGCCATTTCAAATAATTGCTCTACTATACGAATCCGGTTTACTACTCAGAGTCATCCGGATTAGTGTCAAAGTTCGCATCGACGTAACCCTTTACGACGAACTCCTTTTCACCTCCATAACCGAGAAAATTCCTTAGTCCACTAGATACTAAGGACAAGTTCGACCGCTGTCATGTGATCCTTTCCCGGATCACTATTGTACCCCTTGACCAACTCATGGCAAGGCACACTTCATGTGCGGTACACAGCATAGCATACCGTAGAGCCTACGTCTAAAGCATAGGGGACGACCTTCGTCCTTTCTCTCTCTTCTGCTGTGGTCAGGTCTTGAGTCTTACTCAATACTCACATCTTGTAACACAGCCAAGAACTCCTTCTTTGCTGATCTATTTTCAACTCTTTCAAAATCATGTCAAGGTGTGCGTTCTTTGAAAGTATCATCAGGCGTCTATAGATCTTGAAGCCCAATATGTAAGCAGCTTTATCCAGGTCTTCCTTTGAAAAAACTCCTTTCAAACAACCCTTTATGCTTTTCAGAAATTTTACATCATTTCGGATCAACAATATGTCATTCACATATACTTATCAGAAATGTTGTAGCGCTCCCACTCACTTTATTGTAAATACAAGTTTCGAACAAACTTTGTATAAACCCAAAAACTTTGATCACTCTATCAAAGCGTATATTCTGACTCCGAGATGCTTGCTCTAATCCATGGAAGGATCGCTGGAGGTAGCTTACCTTTTAGCATCCTTAGGATCGACAAAACCTTTCTGATTGTATCACATACAACCTTTCCTTACGAAAACTGGTAAGGAAACTTGTTTTGACATCCATCTGCCAGATTTCATAAATGCAGCTAATGCTAACATGATTCCGACGGACTTAAGCATCGCTACAGATGGGAAAATCTCATCGTAGTCAACTCCTTGAACTTGTGGAAATACTCTTTGCCACAAGTCGAGCTTCATGGACGGTAACATTACCGTCCACGTCCGTCTTCTTCTCAAAGTTCCATTTATCTAGGATTTCATGGCTTCTAACCATTTGTCGGAATATGGGCCCACCATCGCTTCTCCATAGCTCGTAGGTTCAGTATTGTCCAACAACATGATATCTCAGACAGGATCACATACCACTCTGAAGTAGCACGCATCCTCGTCGTCCTACGAGGTTTGGTAGTGACTTGATCCGAAGTTTCATGATCACTATCATAAGCTTCCACTTCAATTGGTGTAGGTGCCACAGGAACAACTTCCTGTGCCCTGCTACACACCAGTTGAAGTGACGGTTCAATGACCTTATCAAGTCTCCACCATCCTCCCACTTAATTCTTTCGAGAGAAACTTTTCCTCGAGAAAGGACCTGTTTCTAGAAGCAATTACTTTTGCTTCCAGATAGGAGGTATACCCAACTGTTTTTGGGTATTCTATGAAGACGCATTTATCCGCTTTGGGTTCGAGCTTATCAGCCTGAAACTTTTTCACATAAGCATCGCAGCCCCAAACTTTTAAGAAACGACAACTCAGGTTTCTCTAAACGGTGTCGTCTCAACGGAATTGCGTGGTGCCCCTTTTAAAGTGAATGCGGTTGTCTCTAATGCCTAACCCATAAACGATAGTGGTAATTCGATAAGAGACATCATGGCATGCACCATATCCAATAGGGTGCAGTTATGATGTTCGGACACACCATCACACTATGGTGTTCCAGGCGGTATTAATTGTGAAACACTTTCCACAATGTCTTAATTGTGTGCCAAACTCGTAACCCAGATACTCATCTCTATGATCATATCACAGACATTTTATCCTCTTGTCACGACGATCTTCAACTTCACTCTGAAATTACTTGAACCTTTCAATAATTCAGACTTGTGTTTCATCAAGTAAATACACTCAGCATCTACTCAAATCATCTGTGAAGTAAGAACATAACGATATCCACTGCATGCCTCAGCACTCATTGGACTGGATACATCAAAATGTATTACTTCCAATAAGTTGCTCTTCTTGTTCCATCTTACTGAAAACGAGGCCTTTCAGTCATCTTGCCCATGTGGTATGATTTGCATGTCTCAAGTGATTCAAAATCAAGTGAGTCCAAACGATCCATCTGCATGGAGTTTCTTCATGCATATATACCAATAGACATGGTACGCATGTCTCAATCTTTTCAAAAACGACTGAGTCCAAAGATCCATCTACATGGAGCTTCTTCATGCGTTCTATACAAATATGACTCAAATGGCAGTGCCACAAGTATGTGGAACTATCATTACTATTTTATATCTTTTGGCACGAACATGTGTATCACTACGATCGAGATTCATTTTAGGTGCAAGACCATTGAAGGTATTATTCAAATAAACAGAGTAACCATTATTCTCTTCAAATGAATAACTGTATTGCGATAGACATAATCCAATCATGCTCAACGCAAACACCAAATCTCGATGGTAGAGGGAGCATGCGATGCTTGATCACATCAACCTTGGAAACACTTCCAACGCACATCGTCATCTCACCTTTATCCAGTCTATATTTATTCCGCAGCTTTTATTTCGTGTTACTAACACTTAGCAACCGAACTGGTATCTAATACCCTGGTGCTGCTAGGAGTACTAGTAAAGTACACATTCATATAATGTATATCCAATATACTTCTGTCGACCTTGCCTGCCTTCTCATCTACCAAATATCTAGGGTAGTACTGCTTCAGTGACCGTTCCTCTCATTACAGAAGCACTTAGTCTCGGGTTTGGGTTCAACCTTGGGATTCTCCACTAGAGCAGCAAATGACTTGCTGTTTCATGAAGTATCCCTTTTGCCCTTGCCCTTCTTAAACTAGTGGTTTTACTAACCATCAACAATTGATGCTCCTTCTTGATTTCTACTTTCGCGGTGTCAAACATCGCGAATAGCTCAAGGATCATCATATCTATCCCTGATATGTTATAGTTCATCACGAAGCTCTAATACCTTGGTGGTAGTGACTATGGAGAACCATCACTATCTCATCTGGAAGATTAACTCCCACTCGATTCAAGCGATTGTGGCACTCAGACAATTTGAGCACATGCTCAACGATTGAGCTTTTCTCCCTTAGTCTGCAGGCTTAAGAAACTTGTCAGAGGTCTCATACCTCTTGATGTGGGAACTAGTCTGAAATCCCAATTTCAGTCTTCGGAACATCTCATATGTTCTGCGACGTTTCAAAACCGTCTTTGGTGCCACAATTCTAAACCGTTAGCATTACGCACTGAACTATCACGTAGTTATCAAAACGTGTATGTCAGATGTTCGACAACATCTACAGACGACGCTGAGGTTCAGCACACCGAGCGGTGCATTAAGGACATAAGCCTTCTGTGCAGCAATGAGGACAATCCTCAGTTTACGGACCCAATCCGCATAATTGCTACTACCAACTTTCAACTAAATTTTCTCTAGGAACATATCTTAAACAGTAGAACTAAAGCGTATGACATAATTTGCAAAGACCTTTTAACTATGTTCATGATAATTAAGTTCATCTGATTAATGAACTCCCACTCAGACAGACATCCCTCTAGTCATCTAAGTGATACATGATCCGAGTCAAACTAGGCCGTGTCCGATCATCACGTGAGACGGACTAGTCATCATCGGTGAACATCTCCATGTTGATCGTATCTACTATACGACTCATGTTCGACCTTTCGGTCTCTTGTGTTCCGAGGCCATGTCTGTACATGCTAGGCTCGTCAAGTCAACCTAAGTGTTTCGCATGTGTTCCGAGGCCATGTCTGTACATGCTAGGCTCGTCAACACCCGTTGTATTCGAACGTTAGAATCTATCACACCCGATCATCACGTGGTGCTTCGAAACAACGAACCTTCACAACGGTGCACAGTTGGGGGGAACACGTCTCTTGAAATTTTAGTGAGGGATCATCTTACTTACTACCATCGTTCTAAGCAAATAAGATGCATAACATGATAAACATCACATGCAATCAAATAGTGACATGATATGGCCAATATCATTTTGCTCCTTTGATCTCCATCTTCGGGGCACCATGATCATCTTTGTCACCGGCATGACACCATGATCTCCATCATCATGATCTCCATCATTGTGTCTTCATGAAGTTGTCACGCCAACGATTACTTCTACTTCTATGGCTAACGCGCTGAGCAATAAAGTAAAGTAATTTACATGGCGTTATTCAATGACACACAGGTCATACAAAAAATAAAGACAACTCCTATGGCTCCTGCCGGTTGTCATACTCATCGACATGCAAGTCGTGATTCCTATTACAAGAATATGATCAATCTCATACATCACATATATCATTCATCACATCTTCTGGCCATATCACATCACATAGCACATGCTGCAAAAACAAGTTAGACGTCCTCTAATTGTTGTTGCAAGTTTTTACGTGGCTTGTATAGGTTTCTAGCAAGAACGTTTCTTACTTACGTAAAACCACAACGTGATATGCCAATTTCTATTTACCCTTCATAAGGACCCTTTTCATCGAATCCGTTCCGACTAAAGTGGGAGAGACAGACACCCGCTAGCCACCTTATGCAACTAGTGCATGTTAGTCGGTGGAACCTGTCTCACGTAAGCGTACGTGTAAGGTTGGTCCAGGCCGCTTCATCCCACAATGCCGCCGAAACAAGATAAGACTAGTAGCAGCAAGAAGAATTGGCAACATCTACGCCCACAACTGCTTTGTGTTCTACTCATGCATAGAAACTACGCATAGACCTAGCTCATGATGCCACTGTTGGGTAACGTAGCAGAAATTCAAAATTTTGCTACGCATCACCAAGATCAATCTATGGAGTAATCTAGCAACGAGGGGAAGGGGAGTGCATCTACATACCCTTGTAGATCGCGATGCGGAAGCGTTGCAAGAACGCGGATGAGGGAGTCGTACTCGTAGCGATTCAGATCGCGGTTGATTCCGATCTAAGCACCGAAGAACGGTGCCTCCGCGTTCAACACACGTGCAGCCCGGTGACGTCTCCCACGCCTTGATCCAGCAAGGAGAGAGGGAGAGGTTGGGGAAGACTCCATCCAGCAGCAGCACGACGGCGTGGTGGTGATGGAGGAGTGTGGCAATCCCGCAGGGCTTCGCCAAGCACCGCGGAAGAGGAGGAGGAGGGAGAGGGGTAGGGCTGCGCCGAAAGAGAGACGTTCTCATGTCTTGGGCAGCCCCAAACCTCAACTATATATAGGGGGAGGGAGGGGGCTGCGCCCCCTCTAGGGTATCCACCCCAAGGGCTGGCGGCCAGCCCTAGATCCCATCTAGGGGGGGCGGCCAAGGGGAGGAGAGGGGGGGGCGCCACTAGGGTGGGCCTTAAGGCCCATCTGGACCTAGGGTTTGCCCCCTCCCACTCTCCCATGCGCCTTGGGCCTTGGTGGGGGGGCACACCAGCCCACTTGGGGCTGGTCCCCTCCCACACTTGGCCCACGCAGCCTTCTGGGGCTGGTGGCCCCACTTGGTGGACCCCCAGGACCCTCCCGGTGGTCCCGGTACATTACCGATATCACCCGAAACTTTTCCGGTGACCAAAACAGGACTTCCCATATATAAATCTTTACCTCCGGACCATTTCGGAACTCCTCGTGACGTCCGGGATCTCATCCGGGACTCCGAACAACATTCGGTAACCACGTACATACTTTCCCTATAACCCTAGCGTCATCGAACCTTAAGCGTGTAGACCCTACGGGTTCGGGAACCATGCAGACATGACCGAGACGTTCTCCGGTCAATAACCAACAGCAGGATCTGGACACCCATGTTGGCTCCCACATGTTCCACGATGATCTCATCGGATGAACCACGATGTCGGGGATTCAATCAATCCCGTATACAATTCCCTTTGTCTATCCGTATGTTACTTGCCCGAGATTCGATCGTCGGTATCCCGATACCTTGTTCAATCTCGTTACCGGCAAGTCTCTTTACTCGTTCCGTAACTCACATCATCCCGTGATCAACTCCTTGGTCACATTGTGCACATTATGATGATGTCCTACCGAGTGGGCCCAGAGATACCTCTCCGTTTACACGGAGTGACAAATCCCAGTCTCGATTCGTGCCAACCCAACAGACACTTTCGGAGATACCTGTAGTGCACCTTTATAGCCACCCAGTTACGTTGTGACGTTTGGTACACCCAAAGCATTCCTACGGTATCCGGGAGTTGCACAATCTCATGGTCTAAGGAAATGATACTTGACATTAGAAAAGCTCTGAGCAAACGAACTACACGATCTTGTGCTAGGCTTAGGATTGGGTCTTGTCCATCACATCATTCTCCTAATGATGTGATCCCGTTATCAACGACATCCAATGTCCATGGTCAGGAAACCGTAACCATCTATTGATCAACGAGCTAGTCAACTAGAGGCTTACTAGGGACATGGTGTTGTCTATGTATCCACACATGTATCTGAGTTTCCTATCAATACAATTCTAGCATGGATAATAAACGATTATCATGAACAAGGAAATATAATAATAACCTATTTATTATTGCCTCTAGGGCATATTTCCAACAAAACCACCGTCTCGCCTCTCCCTCTTCTCCATTGCAAAACTACCTACTCTCTCCTCGGACGAGGATCCCCTGACGTAGCCCATCCTACCATTGAGACACTGACACATGGGTCCCACCAAGCACGGGGCCCACCTGTTAGTGATCGAAAGGTAGGGGAACCTCTCCTCTCCATCATCTCCATTTCCAAAACCACAATCTCGCATCTTCCTCTTCTCTATTGCAAAGACCACCATCTCTCCTCCCATCTTCCAAAGCTAGCACCGGACCACTCAGAAGGACATCTATGGAGGGGATGCAGCAGTGAATCAGGCAGACCGCAGGCGGCGACCAGGCAAAGTTAGCCAGGTTGAACGAGATCCTTACTTGGTTTGGCAATGAGTGGGAGATTTCGAGGACGGTGAGGGCCATGTGGCAATGTATGCGAAAGAGCGAGACGACGGCGATGAGGGCGGTGATGTACTCCTCGGCGGAAGTCACGCCAAAGTCCTTCGAGTTCATCGAGTATCCCCTCTGGATGTTGGAGCAGACAGATTCGCCCGAGGCGAAAGTCAGGCGGAGGTGGTGGGCGTACAGGTCGAAGGTCGAGCACCCAGAGGATAACGAATCGATCGAGTACGGTGTGCCGTTCGTGAGGGTGCAGAGCCAGCCGGAGTCACAGGAGTATTCATTCTCCCACCGCAAGAGGAGGCCGGATGGCGCGACGTCGCTTCCCCGCCGTTCTCCACGGTTCCCTCGACGCTCGCCTCGTTTCAACGGCGCCGGTGGGGTTTAAGGTAAGGTTCGCACTAATCTAATCTTCCATCTGCTCATGCTTACAATCAGTGTGACAACTAATAAAAATCATGCTTACAATTAGTCTCCGAGTACTACGCCAATCACCCTAAAATAGCTCTGGACCTTTGGGTCAAAGTTGTGACACTGTGTACAAATAAAGAAAAATAGATTGGTGCTTCTTTCAGAAAAGAGTACACCCCTAGAAAACTGCCAATATAAGCTATTAGTATTTTTTTAAGTCTAAGCTACTAGCTAGTATTTGGTTAGAGGATTTGCTGCCAAGAAAGATCCGTCCACAGTGAGCGCCACACATCCCACTGATGGTGGTGGATGCCAATGCTGAGATGGAGCAGGGTTGGTGTCGGTAATTTTTACTTGGCACCTCGCACTCTGCATATATGCCGGTTCCATCCATACATTTATGCAGTTCCACCAAAATGCAGCTGAATAACCCTGTTTGCACAGATAATGAAAAGGCATGATTAGATTATAGTGGCACTAGTTGATGAAACATACACTAATAAACAGAAGAAAATATTACATCATACTGGAAATCGACCCAAGTCTCCCCGATACACCTTCTGCCAGTGATGAACATCAGTGTACAACGGTAGTATGATACGTCTCCAACGTATCTATAAATTTTGATTGCTTCATGCTATATTATATTCTGTTTTGGATGATTAATTGGCTTTACTAAGCACTTTTATATTATTTTTGGGACTAACTTATTGACCTAGAGCCCAGTGTCAGTTCCTGTTTTTTCCCTTGTTTCAGTGTTTCAAAGAAAAGGAATATCAAATGGAGTCCAAACGGAATGAAACCTTCGGAAAAGTTATTTTTGGAAAGAAAGCAATACGGGAGACTTGGAGTGCACGTCAGGGGATCAACGAGGAGAGCACGAGGCAGGGGGCGCGCCCACCCCCTGGGCTTGTATATTCCAACAATGGGCTTCCTCAAATGCCCTAGGTCTTCGTGAGCAAGCAAGTTGGATGCACACCCACTTAGTTTCTTTTGTTGAGCTTTCATACATTTATAGCTCTAGTGCATCCTTTGCATGGCAATCCCTACACCTTGCATTAACATCAATCGATGGGCATCTCCATAGCTCATTGATTAGCCTCGTTGATGTGAGACTTTCTTCCTTTTTTGTCTTCTCCACATAACCCCCATCATCATATTCTATTCCACCCATAGTGCTATATCCGTGGCTCACGCTCATGTATTGCGTGAAGGTTGAGAAAGTTTGAGATTACTAAAGTATGAAACAATTGCTTGGCTTGCCATCGGGGTTGGGCATGATGAGAGCATTCTTGCGTGACGAAAATGGAGCATGACTAAACTATATGATTCTGTAGGGATGAACTTTCTTCGGCCATGTTATTTTGAGAAGACATAATTGCTTAGTTAGTATGCTTGAAGTATTATTACTTTTATGTAAATATTGAACTTTTATCTTGAATCTTTCGGATCTGAATATTCATACCACAATTAAGAGGGTTACATTAAAAAATTATGCCAATTAGCATTCCGCATCAAAAATTCTGTTTTTTATCATTTACCTACTCGAGGACGAGCAGGAATTAAGCTTGGCGATGCTTGATACTGAAGGAAATATGCCCTAGAGGCAATAATAAAGTATTATATATTTCCTTATATCATGATAAATGTTTATTATTCACGCTAGAATTGTATTAACCAGAAACATAATACATGTGTGAATACATAGACAAACAAAGTGTCACTAGTATGCCTCTACTTGACTAGCTCGTTAATCAAAGATGGTTATGTTTCATAGCCATAGACATGAGTTGTCATTTGATTAACGAGATCACCTCATTAGGAGAATGACGTGATTGACTTGACCCATTCCGTTAGCTTAGCACCCGATCGTTTAGTATGTTGCTATTGCTTTCTTCATGACTTATACATGTTCCTCTGACTATGAGATTATGCAACTCCCGTTTACCGGAGGAACACTTTGTGTGCTACCAAACGCCACAACGTAAATGAGTGATTATAAAGGTGCTCTACAGGTGTCTCCAAAGGTACTTGTTGGGTTGGCGTATTTCGAGATTAGGATTTGTCACTCCGATTGTCGGAGAGGTATCTCTGGGCCCACTCAGTAATGCACATCACTGTAAGCCTTGCAAGCATTGTGACTAATGAGTTAGTTGCGAGATGATGTATTACGGAACGAGTAAAGAGACTTGCCAGTAACGAGATTGAACTAGGTATCGAGATACCGACGATCGAATCTCGGGCAAGTAACATACCGATGACAAAGGGAACAACGTATGTTGTTATGCGGTCTGACCGATAAAGATCTTCATAGAATATGTGGGAGCCAATATGGGCATCCAGGTCCCGCTATTGGTTATTGACCGGAGAGGTGTCTCGGTCATGTCTACATAGTTCTCGAACCCGAAGGGTCCACACGCTTAACGTTACGATGACAGTTTTATTGAGTTTTGATGTACCGAAGGAGTTCGGAGTCCCGGATGAGATCGGGGACATGACGAGGAGTCTCGAAATGGCCGAGACGTAAAGATCGATATATTGGACGACTATATTCGGACTTCGGAAAGGTTCCGAGTGATTCGGGTATTTTTCGGAGTACCGGAGAGTTACGGGAATTCGTATTGTGCCTTAATGGGCCATACTGGAAAGGAGGGAAAGACCTCAAAGGGTGGCCGCACCCCTCCCCATGGGCTAGTCCGAATTGGACTAGGGAGGGGGGGGGGCGCCCCCTTCCTTCTTTCTCCTTCCCCCTTCCCTTCTCCTACTCCCACAAGGAAAGGAGGAGTCCTACTCCCGGTGGGAGTAGGACTCCCCCCTTGGGCGCGCCACCTCCCCTTGGCCGGCCCTCTTCCCCTTGCTCCTTTATATACGGGGGCAGGGGGGCACCCCAGAGACACAACTTGATATACGATATTTTAGCCGTGTGCGGTGCCCCCCTCCACCATATTACACCTCAATAATACCGTTGCGGAGCTTAGGCGAAGCCCCGTCGGTGGAACATCATCATCGTCACCACGCCGTCGTGCTGACGAAACTCTCCCTCAACACTCGGCTGGATCGGAGTTCGAGGGACGTCATCGAGCTGAACGTGTGTAGAACTCGGAGGTGCCGTGCGTTCGGTACTTGATCGGTCGGATCGTGAAGACGTACGACTACATCAACCGCGTTGTGATAACGCTTCCGCTGTCGGTCTACGAGGGTACGTGGACAACACTCTCCCCTCTCGTTGCTATGCATCACCATGATCTTGCGTGTGCGTAGGAATTTTTTTTGAAATTACTACGTTCCCCAACAGTGGCATCCGAGCCTAGTTTTATGCGTTGATGCTATGCACGAGTAGAACACAAGTGAGTTGTGGGCGATATAAGTCATACTGCTTACCAGCATGTCATACTTTGGTTCAGCGGTATTGTGAGATGAAGCGGCCCGGACCGACATTACGCGTACGCTTACGCGAGATTGGTTTCACCGTTGCGAGCACTCGTTGCTTAAAGGTGACCGGCGGGTGTCTGTCTCTCTCACTTTAGTTGAACCGAGTGTGGCTACGCCCGGTCCTTGCGAAGGTTAAAACAGCACCAACTTGACAAACTATCGTTGTGGTTTTGATGCGTAGGTAAGAACGGTTTTTGCTAAGCCCGTAGCAGCCACGTAAAACATGCAACAAGAAAGTAGAGGACGTCTAACTTGTTTTTGCAGGGCATGTTGTGATGTGATATGGTCAAGACATGATGTGATATAATTTGTTGTATGAGATGATCATGTTTTGTAACCGAGTTATCGGCAACTGGCAGGAGCCATATGGTTGTCGCTTTATTGTATGAGATGGAATCACCATGTAATAGTTTTACTTTATCACTAAGCGGTAGCGATAGTCGTAAAAGCAATTAGTTGGCGAGACGACAACGATACTACGATGGAGATCAAGGATTCGCGCCGGTAACGATGGTGATCATGACGGTGCTTCGGAGATGGAGATCACGAACACGGTACTTAGGAGATGGAGATCACGAACACGGTGCTTCGGAGATGGAGATCACAAGCACAAGATGATGATGGCCATATCATATCACTTATATTGATTGCATGTGATGTTAATCCTTTATGCATCTTATCTTGCTTTGATTGACGGTAGCATTATAAGATTATCTCTCACTAAAATTTCAAGATAAAAGTGTTCTCCCTGAGTATGCACCGTTGCGAAAGTTCTTCGTGCTGAGACACCACGTGATGATCGAGTGTGATAGGCTCTACGTTCAAATACAACGGGTGCAAAACAGTTGCACACGCGGAATACTCAGGTTAAACTTGACGAGCCTAGCATATGCAGATATGGCCTCGGAACACGGAGACCGAAAGGTCGAGCGTGAATCATATAGTAGATATGATCAACATAGTGATGTTCACCATTGAAACTACTCCATCTCACGTGATGATCGGACATGGTTTAGTTGATATGGATCACGTGATCACTTAGAGGATTAGAGGGATGTCTATCTAAGTGGGAGTTCTTAAGTAATATGATTAATTGAACTTAAATTTATCATGAACTTAGTCCTGATAGTATTTTGCAAATTATGTTGTAGATCAATAGCTCGCGTTGTTGCTTCCCTGTGTTTATTTTTGATATGTTCCTAGAGAAAAATTATGTTGAAAGATGTTAGTAGCAAAGATGCGGATTGGATCCGTGATCTGAGGATTATCCTCATTGCTGCACAGAAAAATTATGTCCTTGATGCACCGCTAGGTGACAGACCTATTGCAGGAGCAGATGCAGACGTTATGAACGTTTGGCTAGCTCAATATGATGACTACTTGATAGTTTAGTGCACCATGCTTAACGGCTTAGAATCGGGACTTCAAAGACGTTTTGAACGTCATGGACCATATGAGATGTTCCAGGAGTTGAAGTTAATATTTCAAGCAAATACCCGAGTTGAGAGATATGAAGTCTCCAACAAGTTCTATAGCTAAAAGATGGAGGAGAATCGCTCAACTAGTGAGCATGTGCTCAGATTGTCTGGGTACTACAATCGCTTGAATCAAGTGGGAGTTAATCTTCCAGATAAAATAGTGATTGACAGAATTCTCTAGTCACCATCACCAAGTTAGTAGAACTTCGTGATGAACTATAGTATGCAAGGGATGACGAAAGTAATTCCCGAGCTCTTCGTGATGCTGAAATCGACGAAGGTAGAAATCAAGAAAGACATCAAGTGTTGATGGTTAACAAGACCACTAGTTTCAAGAAAAGGGCAAAGGGATAGAAGGGGAACTTCAAGAAGAACGGCAAGCAAGTTGCTGCTCAAGTGAAGAAGCCTAAGTCTGGTCCTAAGCCTGAGACTAAGTGCTTCTACTGCAAAGGGACTGGTCACTGGAAGCGGAACTACCCCAACTATTTGGTGGATAAGAAGGATGGCAAAGTGAACAAAGGTATATTGGATATACATGTTATTGATGTGTACTTTACTAGTGTTTATAGCAACCCCTCGGTATTTGATACTGGTTCAGTTGCTAAGAGTAGTAACTCGAAACGGGAGTTGCAGAATAAACAGAGACTAGTAAAAGGAGAGGTGACGATGTGTGTTGGAAGTAGTTCCAAGATTGATATGATCATCATCGCACACTCCCTATACTTTCGGGATTAGTGTTGAAACTAAATAAGTGTTATTTGGTGTTTGCGTTGAGCATGAATATGATTTGATCATGTTTATTGCAATACGGTTATTCATTTAAGTTAGAGAACAATTGTTGTTCTGTTTACATGAATAAAAACCTTCTATGGTCATACACACCAACGAAAATGGTTTGTTGGATCTCGATCGTAGTGATACACATATTCATAATATTGAAGCCAAAAGATGCAAAGTTAATAATGATAGTGCAACTTATTTGTGGCACTGCCGTTTAGGTCATATTGGTGTAAAGCGCATGAAGAAACTCCATACTGATGGGATTTTGGAATCACTTGATTATGAATCACTTGATGCTTGCGAACCGTGCCTCATGGGCAAGATGACTAAAACACCGTTCTCCGGAACTATGGAGAGAGCAACAGATTTGTTGGAAATCATATATACTGATGTATGCGATCCGATGAGTGTTGAGGCTCGTAGCGGGTATCATTAATTTCTGACCTTCACAGATGATTTGAGCAGATATGGGTATATCTACTTAATGAAACAGAAGTCTGAAACATTTGAAAAGTTCATATAATTTCAGAGAGAAGTGGAAAATCATCGTAACAAGAAAATAAAGTTTCTACGATCTGATCGTGGAGAAGAGTATTTGAGTTACGAGTTTGGCCTTCAGTAAAAACAATGTGAAATAGTTTCACTACTCACGCCACTTGGAACACCACAGTGTAATGGTGTGTCCGAACATCGTAACCGTACTTTATTAGATATGGTGCGATATATGATGTGTCTTAACGATCTACCACTATCGTTTTGGGGTTATGCATTAGAGACAGCTGCATTCACGTTAAATAGGGTACCATCTAAATCCGTTGAGACGACATCTTATGAACTGTGGTTTGGCAAGAAACCAAAGTTGTCGTTTCTTAAAGTTTGGGGTTGCGATGCTTATGTGAAAAAGTTTCATCCTGATAAGCTCAAACCCAAATCGGAGAAATGTGTCTTCATAGGATACCCAAAGGAAACAGTTGGGTATACCTTCTATCACAGATCCAAAGGCAAGACATTCGTTGCTTAGTATGGATCCTTTCTAGAGAAGGAGTTTCTCTCGAAAGAAGTGAGTGGGAGGAAAGTAGAACTTGATGAGGTAACTGTACCTGCTCCCTTATTGGAAAGTAGTTCATCACAGAAATCTGTTCCTGTGACTCCTACACCAATTAGTGAGGAAGTTAATGATGATGATCATGTAACTTCAGATCAAGTTACTACCAAACCTCGTAGGTAAACCAGAGTAAGATCCGCACCAGAGTGGTACGGTAATCCTGTTCTGGAGGTTATGTTACTAGACCATGACGAACCTACGAACTATGAGGAAGCGATGATGAGCCCAGATTCCGCAAAATGGCTTGAGGCCATGAAATCTGAGATGAGATCCATGTATGAGAACAAAGTATGGACTTTGATTGACTTGCCCAATGATCGGCGAGCCATTGAGATTAAATGGATCTTCAAGAGGAAGACGGACGCTGATAGTAGTGTCACTATCTACAAAGCTAGAATTGTCGCAAAAAGGTTTTCGACAAGTTCAAGATGTTGACTACGATGAGAGTTTCTCACTCGTATCTATGCTTAAGTCTGTCCGAATCATGTTAGCAATTGCCGCATTTTATGAAATCTGGCAAATGGATAAACAAAACTGCATTCCTTAATGGATTTATTAAAGAAGAGTTGTATATGATGCAACCAGAAGGTTTTGTCAATCCTAAAGGTGCTAACAAAATATGCAAGCTCCAGCGATCCATCTATGGACTGGTGCAAGCATCTCGGAGTTGGAATATACGCTTTGATAAGTTGATCAAAGCATATAGTTTTATACAGACTTGCGGTGAAGCCTGTATTTACAAGAAAGTGAGTGGGAGCACTACAACATTTCTGATAAGTATATGTGAATGACATATTGTTGATCGGAAATAATGTAGAATTATTCTGCAAAGCATAAAGGAGTGTTTGAAAGGAGTTTTTCAAAGAAAGACCTCGGTGAAGCTGCTTACATATTGAGCATCAAGATCTATAGAGATAGATCAAGACACTTGATAAGTTTTTTCAATGAGTACATACCTTAACAAGATTTTGAAGTAGTTAAAAATGGAACAGTCAAAGAAAGAGTTCTTGCCTGTGTTACAAGGTGTGAAATTGAGTAAGACTCAAAGCCCGACCACGGCAGAAGATAGAAAGAGAATGAAAGTCATTCCCTATGCCTCGGCCATAGGTTCTATAAAGTATGCCATGCTGTGTACCAGATCTATTGTATACCCTACACTGATTTTGGCAAGGGAGTACAATAGTGATCTAGGAGTAGATCACTGGACAGCGGTCAAAATTATCCTTAGTGGAATAAGGATAAGTTTCTCGATTATGGAAGTGGCAAAAGGTTCGTCGTAAAGGGTTACGTCGATGCAAGTTTTGACACTAAATCTAGATGACTCTAAGTCTCGGTCTAGATACATATTGAAAGTGGGAGCAATTAGCTAGAGTAGCTCCGTGCAGAGCATTGTAGACATAGATATTTGCAAAATACTTACGGATCTGAATGTGACAGACCCGTTGACTAAAATTATCTCACAATCAAAACATGATGACACCTTAGTACTCTTTGGGTGTTAATCACATAGCGATGTGAACTAGATTATTGACTCCAGTAAACCCTTTGAGTGTTGGTCACATAGAGATGTGAACTATGGGTGTTAATCACATAGCGATGTGAACTAGATTATTGACTCTAGTAAACCCTTTGAGTGTTGGTCACATAGAGATGTGAACTATGGGTGTTAATCACATGGTGATGTGAATTATTGATGTTAAATCACATGGCGATGTGAACTAGATTATTGACTCTAGTGCAAGTGGGAGACTGAAGGAAATATGCCCTAGAGGCAATAATAAAGTATTATATATTTCCTTATATCATGATAAATGTTTATTATTCATGCTAGAATTGTATTAACCGGAAACATAATACATGTGTGAATACATAGACAAACAGAGTGTCACTAGTATGCCTCTACTTGACTAGCTCGTTAATCAAAGATGGTTATGTTTCCTAGCCATAGACATGAGTTGTCATTTGATTAACGAGATCACCTCATTAGGAGAATGACGTGATTGACTTGACCCATTCCGTTAGCTTAGCACCCGATCGTTTAGTATGTTGCTATTGCTTTCTTCATGACTTATACATGTTCCTATGACTATGAGATTATGCAACTCCCGTTTACCGGAGGAACACTTTGTGTGCTACCAAACGTCACAACGTAAATGGGTGATTATAAAGGTGCTCTACAGGTGTCTCCAAAGGTACTTGTTGGGTTGGCGTATTTCGAGATTAGGATTTGTCACTCCGATTGTCGGAGAGGTATCTCTGGGCCCACTCGGTAATGCACATCACTATAAGCCTTGCAAGCATTGTGACTAATGAGTTAGTTGCGGGATGATGTATTACGGAACGAGTAAAGAGACTTGCCGGTAACGAGATTGAACTAGGTATCGAGATACCGACGATCGAATCTCGGGCAAGTAACATACCGATGACAAAGGGAACAACGTATGTTGTTATGCGGTCTGACCGATAAAGATCTTCGTAGAATATGTGGGAGCCAATATGGGCATCCAGGTCCCGCTATTGGTTATTGACCGGAGAGGTGTCTCGGTCATGTCTACATAGTTCTCGAACCCGAAGGGTCCGCACGCTTAACGTTACGATGACAGTTTTATTGAGTTTTGATGTACCGAAGGAGTTCGGAGTCCCGGATGAGATCGGGGACATGACGAGGAGTCTCGAAATGGCCGAGACGTAAAGATCGATATATTGGACGACTATATTCGGACTTCGGAAAGGTTCCGAGTGATTCCGGTATTTTTCGGAGTACCGGAGAGTTACGGGAATTCGTATTGGGCCTTAATGGGCCATACGGGAAAGGAGGGAAAGACCTCAAAGGGTGGCCGCACCCCTCCCCATGGGCTAGTCCGAATTGGACTAGGGAGGGGGGCGCCCCCTTCCTTCTTTCTCCTTCCCCCTTCCCTTCTCCTACTCCCACAAGGAAAGGAGGAGTCCTACTCCCGGTGGGAGTAGGACTCCCCCCTTGGCGCGCCACCTCCCCTTGGCCGGCCCTCTTCCCCTTGCTCCTTTATATACGGGGGCAGGGGGGCACCCCAGAGACACAACTTGATATACGATATTTTAGCCGTGTGCGGTGCCCCCCTCCACCATATTACACCTCGATAATACCGTTGCGGAGCTTAGGCGAAGCCCTGCGTCGGTGGAACATCATCATCGTCACCACGCCGTCGTGCTGACGAAACTCTCCCTCAACACTCGGCTGGATCGGAGTTCGAGGGACGTCATCGAGCTGAACGTGTGTAGAACTCGGAGGTGCCGTGCGTTCGGTACTTGATCGTTCGGATCGTGAAGACGTACGACTACATCAACCGCGTTGTCCATAACGCTTCCGTGTCGGTATATCCGAGGGTACGTGGACAACACTCTCCCCTCTCGTTGCTATGCATCACCATGATCTTGCGTGTGCGTAGGATTTTTTTTTGAAATTACTACGTTCCCCAACAGATACGTCTCCAACGTATCTATATTTTTTGATTGCTTCATGCTATATTATATTCTGTTTTGGATGATTAATGGGCTTTACTAAGCACTTTTATATGATTTTTGGGACTAACCTATTGACCTAGAGCCCAGTGCCAGTTCCTGTTTTTTTCCCTTGTTTCATTGTTTCGAAGAAAAGGAATATCAAACGGAGTCCAAACGGAATGAAACCTTCGGAAAAGTTATTTTTGGAAAGAAAGCAATACGGGAGACTTGGAGTGCACGTCAGGGGATCAACGAGGAGCTCATGAGGCAGGGGCGCGCCCTCCACCCTCGTGGCCCCCTCGTGGCTCCCCTTACCAACTTCTTTTGCCTATATATCTCCATATACCCTAAAACCATCAGAGAACAGAATAGATCGGGAGTTCCGCCGCCGCAAGCCTCTGTAGCCACCAAAAACCAATCGGGACCCTGTTCTGGCACACTGCCAGAGGGGGTAACCCTCACCGGTGGTCATTTTCATCATCCCGGCGCTCTCCATGATGAGGAGGGAGTAGTTCACCCTCGGGGCTCACGGTATGTACCAGTAGCTATGTGTTTGATCTCTCTCTCTCCCTCTCTCTCTCTCGTGTTCTTGAGGTGGTACGATCTTGATGTATCGCGAGCTTTGCTATTATAGTTGGATCTTATGGTGTTTCTCCCCCCTCTACTCTCTTGTAATGGATTGAGTTTTCCCTTTGAAGTTATCTTATCGGATTGAGTCTTTAAGGATTTGAGAACACTTGATGTATGTCTTGCCGTGCGTATCTGTGGTGACAATGGGATATCACGTGATTCACTTGATGTATGTTTTGGTGATCAACTTGCGGGTTCCGCCCATGAACCTATGCATAGGGGTTGGCACACGTTTTCGTCTTGACTCTCCGGTAGAAACTTTGGGGCACCCTTTGAAGTACTTTTGTATTGGTTGAATAGATGAATCCGAGATTGTGTGATGCATATCGTATAATCATACCCACAGATACTTGAGGTGACAATGGAGTATCTAGGTGACATTAGGGTTTTGGTTCATTTGCGTCTTAAGGTGTTATTCTAGTACGAACTCTATGATAGATTGAACGGAAAGAATAGCTTCGTGTTATTTTACTACGGACTCTTGAATAGATAGATCAGAAAGGATAACTTTGAGGTGGTTTCGTACCCTACAATAATCTCTTCGTTTGTTCTCCGCTATTAGTGACTTTGGAGTGACTCTTTGTTGCATGTTGAGGGATAGTTATATGATCCAATTATGTTATTATTGTTGAGAGAACTTGCACTAGTGAAAGTATGAACCCTAGGCCTTGTTTCAACGCATTGCAATACCGTTTTCGCTCACTTTTATCAATAGTTACCTTTCTGTTTTTATATTTTCAGATTACAAAAACCTTTATCTACCATCCATATTGCACTTGTATCACCATCTCTTCGCCTAACTAGTGCACCTATACAATTTACCATTGTATTGGGTGTGTTGGGGACACAAGAGACTCTTTGTTATTTGGTTGCAGGGTTGCTTGAGAGAGACCATCTTCATCCTACGCCTCCCACGGATTGATAAACCTTAGGTCATCCACTTGAGGGAAATTTGCTACTATCCTACAAACCTCTGCACTTGGAGGCCCAACAACGTCTACAAGAAGAAGGTTGCGTAGTAGACTGCAAGCTCTTTTCTGGCGCCGTTGCCGGGCAGGCTAGGTAAGCGGCACTCACACCCCGTCAACTAAGCTCTTTTCTGGCGCCGTTGCCTTGGAGGTGAGTGCTTGAAGGTATATCTTTAGATCTTGCAATCGAATCTTTTAGTTTCTTGTTTTATCACTAGTTTAGTTTATAAAAGAAAACTACAAAAAAATGAAATTAAGGGTACCTCATATGCTTCATCTTTTTAATGTCTTTCATGAAAATAAGGATTCCGATAATTGTGCTCAATTGCTAGAGGAAGAATGCATTAGAATGCTTGGCATAAAATATGTGAATGATGAGCATGATTGCAATGTTGTTAGTATGAATTCTTTGAATATCCATGATGCTAATGAAATGCAAAGCCACAAGCTTGGGGTGCTATGTTTGATGAATATGATATTTTTAGTCCCCCAAGTTTTGATGTGCAAATTTATTATGATGAAAGCATGCCTCCTATATATGATGATTATTGTATGACACGTATGCTATAAAGAATAATGATAACCATGAAACTTATCATCTTGATCTTAATTTTCAATCACATGATAGTTATTTTGTTGAGTTTGCTCCCACTATTATTCATGAGAAGAAAATTGCTTATGTGGAGAGTAATAAAATTTCTATGCAAGTAGATCATGAAAAGAATGCTTTATGTGCTGGTTATATGGTTGAATTCATTCATGATGCTACTGACAATTATTATGAGAGAGGATCATATGCTTCTACATATTGCAATAATATCAAGTTTCCTCTCCATGTGTTGAAAATCTTGAAGATTTGCTTGTTTTGCCTTCCTATGCTAGTTGATTATTGTTCCCATAAGTTGTTTGCTCACAAAATCCCTATGCATAGGAAGTGGGTTAGACTTAAATGTGCTAGTCATATTCTTCATGATGCTCTCTTTATGTTTCAATTCTTATCTTTTATGTGAGCATCATTGAAATCATCATGCCTAGCTAGGGGCGTTAAACGTTAGCGCTTGTTGGGAGGCAACCCAATTTTTATTTTTGTTCTTTCTTTTTGGTTCTGTTTAGTAATAAATATTTCATCTAGCCTCTGGTTAGATGTGGTTTTATGTTTTAATTAGTGTTTGTGCCAAGTAAGACCTATAGGATCTTCTTGGATGATAGTTATTTGATCTTGCTGAAAATTCCAGAAACTTTCTGCTCATGAAAACAATTGTTAAAAATCACCAGAAAGTGATAAAATACTGATTCCAATTGCAGAAGATCAATAATCAAATTATCTAGGTCTTCCTATTTTGGTAGAATTTTTTGAGTTCCAGAAGTTCGCGTTAGTTACAGATTACTACAGACTGTTCTGTTTTTGACAGATTCTGTTTTTTGTGTGCTGTTTGCTTATTTTGATGAATATATGGCTAGTATCGGAGGGTATGAACCATAGATAAGTTGGAATACAGTAGATTTAACACCAATAAAAATAAAGAATGAGTTCATTACAGTACCATGAAGTGGTGTTTTGTTTTCTTTCGCTAACGGAGCTTATGAGTTTTCTATTGAGTTTTGTGTTGTGAAGTTTTCAAGTTTTGGGTAAAGATTCGATGGACTCTGGAATAAGGAGTGGCAAGAGCCTAATCTTGGGGATGCCCAAGGCACCCCAAGGTAATATTCAAGGACAACCAAGAGCCTAAGCTTGGGGATGCCTCGGAAGGCATCCCCTCTTTCATCTACTTCCATCGGTAACTTTACTTGGAGCTATATTTTTATTCACCACATGATATGTGTTTTCCTTGGAGCGTCTTGTATGATTTGAGTCTTTGCTTTTTAGTTTACCACAATCATCTTTTCTGTACACACCTTTTGACAGAGACACACATGATTCGGAAATTATTAGAATACTCTATGTGCTTCACTTATATCTTTTGAGTTATATAGTTTTTGCTCTAGCACTTCACTTATATCTTTTAGAGCACGGTGGTAACTTTTATTTTATAGAAACTATTATTCTCTCATACTTCACTTATATTATTTTGAGAGTCTTAAAACAGCATGGTAATTTGCTTAAATAATCCTAATATGCTAGGTATTCAAGACTAGTAAAAACTTTCTTATGAGTGTGTTGAATACTAAGAGAAGTTTGATGCTTGATGATTGTTTTGAGATATGGAGGTAGTGATATCAAAGTTGTGCTAGTTGAGTAGTTGTGAATTTTAGAAATACTTGTGTGGAAGTTTGCAAGTCCCGTAGCATGCACGTATGGTAAATGTTATGTAACAAATTTGAAACATGAGGTGTTCTTTGATTGTCTTCCTTATGAGTGGCGGTCGGGGACGAGCGATGGTCTTTTCCTACCAATCTATCCCCCTAGGAGCATGCACGTAGTGCTTGGTTTTTGATGACTTATAGATTTTTGCAATAAGTATGTGAGTTCTTTATGACTAATGTTGATTCCATGGATTATACGCACTCTTACCCTTCCATCATTGCTAGCCTCTTTGGTACCGTGCATTGCCCTTTCTCACATTGAGAGTTGGTGCAAACTTCGCCGGTGCATCCAAACCTCGTGATATGATACGCTCTGTCACACATAAACCTCCTTATATCTTCCTCAAAACAGCCACTATACCTACCTATTATGGCATTTCCATAGCCATTCCAAGATATATTGCCATGCAACTTTCCACCTTTCCGTTTATCATGACACGTTCATCATTGTCATATTGTTTTGCATGATCATGTAGTTGACATAGTATTTGTGGCAAAGCCACCATTCATAATTCTTTCAGACATGTCACTCTTGATTCATTGCATATCCCTATACACCGCCGGAGGCATTCATATAGAGTCATACTTTGTTCTAGTATCGAGTTGAAATCATTGAGTTGTAAATAAATAGAAGTGTGATGATCACCATTTTCTAGAGCATTGTCCCAAGTGAGGAAAAAAAGAGAAAGGCCATAAAAAAGGGGAAGAAGGCCAAAAAAATGAGAGAAAAAGAGAGAAGGGACAATGTTACTATCCTTATACCACACTTGTGCTTCAAAGTAGCATCATAATCTCCATGATAGAGAGTCTCTTGTTTTGTCACTTTCATATACTAGTGGGAATTTTTCATTATAGAACTTGGCTTGTATATTTCAACAATGGGCTTCCTCAAATGCCCTAGGTCTTCATGAGAAAGCAAGTTGGATGCACACCCACTTAGTTTCTTTTGTTGAGCTTTCATACATTTATAGCTCTAGTGCATCCTTTGCATGGCAATCCCTACTCCTTGCATTAACATCAATCGATGGGCATCTCCATAGCTCATTGATTAGCCTCGTTGATGTGAGACTTTCTTCCTTTTTTTGTCTTCTCCACATAACCCCCATCATTATATTCTACTCCACCCATAGTGCTATATCCATGGCTCACGCTCATGTATTGCGTGAAGGTTGAAAAAGTTTGGGATTACTAAAGTATGAAACAATTGCTTGGCTTGTCATCGGGGTTGTGCATGATGAGAGCATTCTTGTGTGATGAAAATGGAGCATGACTAAACTATATGATTCTGTTGGGATGAACTTTCTTCGGCCATGTTATTTTGAGAAGACATAATTGCTTAGTTAGTGTACTTGAAGTATTATTACTTTTATGTAAATATTAAACTTTTATCTTGAATCTTTCGGATCTGAATATTCATACCACAATTAAGAGGGTTACATTAAAAAATTATGCCAAGTAGCATTCCACATCAAAAATTCTGTTTTTATCATTTACCTACTCGAGGACGAGCAGGAATTAAGCTTGGCGATGCTTGATACGTCTCCAATGTATCTATAATTTCTTATTGTTTCATGCTATATTATATTCTGTTTCGGATGATTAATGGGCTTTACTAAGCACTTTTATATGATTTTTGGGACTAACCTATTGACCTAGAGCCCAGTGCCAGTTCCTGTTTTTCCCTTGTTTCAGTGTTTCGAAGAAAAGGAATATCAAACGGAGTCCAAACGGAATGAAACCTTCGGAAAAGTTATTTTTGGAAAGAAAGCAATACGGGAGACTTGGAGTGCATGTTAGGGGATCAACGAGAAGAGCACGAGGCAGGGGGCGCGCCCTCCACCCTCGTGGGCCCCTCGTGGCTCCCCTTACCAACTTCTTTCGCCTATATATCTCCATATACCCTAAAACCATTAGAGAACAGAATAGATCGGGAGTTCCGCCGCCGCAAGCCTCTGTAGCCACCAAAAACCAATCGGGACCCTGTTCTGGCACCCTGCCGGAGGGGGGAACCCTCACCGGTGGCCATTTTCATCATCCCGGCGCTCTCCATGACGAGGAGGGAGTAGTTCACCCTCGGGGCTGAGGGTATGTACCAGTAGCTATGTGTTTGATCTCTCTCTCTCTCTCTCTCTCTCTCTCGTGTTCTTGAGGTGGTACGATCTTGATGTATCGCAAGCTTTGCTATTATAGTTGGATCTTATGGTGTTTCTCCCCCCTCTACTCTCTTGTAATGGATTGAGTTTTCCCTTTGAAGTTATCTTATCGGATTGAGTCTTTAAGGATTTGAGAACACTTGATGTATGTCTTGCCGTGCGTATCTGTGGTGACAATGGGATATCACGTGATTCACTTGAT
Organism: Triticum aestivum; assembly: GCF_018294505.1. Lineage (NCBI taxonomy): Eukaryota > Viridiplantae > Streptophyta > Magnoliopsida > Poales > Poaceae > Triticum > Triticum aestivum. The sequence goes on along the minus strand of NC_057805.1, from coordinate 462,762,817 downwards.
GTATGTTTTGGTGATCAACTTGCGGGTTCCGCCCATGAACCTATGCATAGGGGTTGGCACACGTTTTCGTCTTGACTCTTCGGTAGAAACTTTGGGGCACTCTTTGAAGTACTTTTGTATTGGTTGAATAGATGAATCCGAGATTGTGTGATGCATATCGTATAATCATACCCACAGATACTTGAGGTGACAATGGAGTATCTAGGTGACATTAGGGTTTTGGTTCATTTGCGTCTTAAGGTGTTATTCTAGTACGAACTCTATGATAGATTGAACGGAAAGAATAGCTTCGTGTTATTTTACTACGGAGTCTTGAATAGATCGATCAGAAAGGATAACTTTGAGGTGGTTTCGTAACCTACAATAATCTCTTCATTTATTCTCCGCTATTAGTGACTTTGGAGTGACTCTTTGTTGCATGTTGAGGGATAGTTATATGATCCAATTATGTTATTATTGTTGAGAGAACTTGCACTAGTGAAAGTATGAACCCTAGGCCTTGTTTCAACGCATTGCAATACCGTTTTCGCTCACTTTTATCAATAGTTACCTTTCTGTTTTTATATTTTCAGATTACAAAAACCTTTATCTATCATCCATATTGCACTTGTATCACCATCTCTTCGCCTAACTAGTGCACCTATACAATTTACCATTGTATTGGGTGTGTTGGGGACACAAGAGACTCTTTGTTATTTGGTTGCAGGGTTGCTTGAGAGAGACCATCTTCATCCTACGCCTCCCACGGATTGATAAACCTTAGGTCATCCACTTGAGGGAAATTTGCTACTGTCCTACAAACCTCTGCACTTGGAGGCCCAACAACGTCTACAAGAAGAAGGTTGCGTAGTAGACATCATATTACAAGGACGGGCCTTGAGACATTCAAATCTCTATTTTTGTGCAGATCAACTAAAATTAAGCACCCCAGTTTACAGAAACGCTTAAACATTAACAATGGGACTAGTTGATGAAACATACATTAACAGAGAAGCACTTTCTTTATCTACATTGGAAATGAAATGATAGAGAGGACACTCGGTCTATTTTAACTGTATTACTACTTCATTTTATCTGTGACACTAGGGTCGAGCAGGTGGCAAACGAGGTGTACCGTGCGTCGCAAGGATGAAGGCCGGGGGTGCTTAGACTGGGATGCTGAAGCTGGCTCTTTCAGTCCCTATCTTCCCCCTGATGTTTCTGTGGTAGCATTTGGGTTGTAATCCAAACTTGGTCGAGCTGGTGCTGCGTCCCCCTACCTGCCTAGCTTATGTGGCGAACTTGTCTCCTGCTAGTACTCAGTCCGTTCTAGTAGTAGTTGCATAACTGCCCGTTTACACTGAGATTTTCTCGGATAATGGTTATCTATGGTTGGGTTTCTTTAATGAAATTGGAGGGAACCCCCTCTTACGATATATAAAAAAAACAGTGGCACTAGTGGTGCCAAAACATTGCCTCAAATTAATAGTGCCACTAGATTAAGGTGCAAAATAATAACATTACTGCTTTATCATGGCAGTGCCAAAACAGTAGCACAAGAGCAGGATCAACATGCAGGATCTTTGGCAAACGGTCAGACCAAAAAGGAACATACCTCGTGATTGGAACCATATCTGCAGTCAACGCCATCGTAGAAGGGATGACACCCGTCACCAACATGGATGATTCAATTCATGGGACCTTTTGGTGCAGTTCACCTAAAATGAAGCAAAGTCCCATGAGCTAGCAGCTTCTTCTTCTTCTTCTTTTTTTAAGAAAAGGGCTCCAGCCCCGGCTCCATTTCCATCAGAAAACGAAACCCACAGAGCTTCTTCATTAGTTGCAATAAAATTGAGCAACATCAAGGTTGGTCGTGAAGCTCCTGGAGAGTAGGCGGACCAGGACAGTTGCATCTCTAACAAAAAGAAGCAACTTATCTTAATGGGAAATTTAGCAGGACATGAAAAAAAGTGCCATTGATTCATATTACTGGAGGCATTACATTGAAAACAACATTGGTTTAACGTGTCCTTACTTTTAACAGTGCGACTGCTACATTTTGCCAGTGGCATTACACGGCTTGGGGCAACAAACATCAGAAGAGGATATCTGGGTTGGTCCCATTTTTGTTCGGTATATAGCCACCTTATACTGTGTGAGGCTAGCAAATCTAGTGCTGGACTTACTCTGTTGACTTGTCCCCCAGTCCCCACTTTCTTTCCTTTTTCAACCAATAGATCGGGTTTATATTGAGTTTGTACTGTGTTCCCTTTATTTCCCTATTAGACCTAGAGATCAGTTGGATAGCCAGTCTCTGCTACTTTTCACCCCCATTATTTCCTCTTTCGACCAAGTCCTAGATTCAGGTAACAAATCTTCCCCCACCCCACCCCCTTTATTCCTTGTTTGAACCAAGTACTACTAGATTCGAGTGCATGAACTAGTTTTACCTCTTAACAGTAAAAAATTAGGTGGTTTTCGAACAGCCGATCGATCCTATTTACACGAGGGCCCCTGAGAAATAGTAAAAGATACAAATGCAGCGACGTCAGGAGCTCGGGAAGTAGAGCAAGTCCGGTTTCGAAGGAAGTTATACCTGAGGGTCGCCGGGATGTCGCTAGGTGGGCGGCGGGAGGCCGGATCTGCCCACACAACGGCAGCGAGGAAGAAGGGGTGGGAGGCCCTCCCTCTCCAGCGATGCTTGGGAGAGAACGGCAAGGCACGCTGATCGGGACGCGCCGGCAGTGGGTAAGAGCCGTCGCCGAGGACGACCGCGTGAACGTTGCACCTTCTCACCTTCCTCGACGGAGAGGATCCGGCTGGATCTGTGACCAGCGGTGAGTAGAGAGAGAGTGTGGCCACCGCTGTCGTGTTTAGATCTGGAGAGGACGAGACAGTGTGAAGAGAGCAACACTAGCAAGCAAGCGTGGAGGCTCCTGCCTATATAGTGGAGTACTAGTTTTCTTTTGTCTACCGGCCGCACCCGGCTTGACCTCGGCAATGACTGTCGTGAAGTCTTCATCCACGTGCCCCGGAGGCGCAGTTGTCGTCATTTTTTGATCTGAAGCACCGGATTATAACATATCACACGAAAAAATGCCACATGACAAGAAATCATAACCTCACTGCCCAAAGGAGACAAGATGAATCCCGACGGACAAACTAGACGAGGATCAAAGCTCAAATTAAAGATAAACTCGTAGAAAAGGGGTCCGTCGATAGATGTCCTAATTAACATAGCCGGCTTGACCTAGATGGCGGCCGAGTAGTCTTCGTGCATGTGCCCCCAATGACTAGCACAACTCAGTTGTCGCTGTTTAACCCTAGCAGTGATCCGAAGCACATGACACCTAATTTTGCGAGATGACAAGAAACCTTTTTTTAGATTTCTCACCAGAACTACAGCCCTGTACAACACAGCCTGCACGATATGTAGACGATAGCCAATCCAGGCGTGTCTGCTGGAGTCTGGTCACATGCATGGACGAACTGATCTTTCGTGTCTTGCAGGGATCGTCCAGGTACCAAGGTGGAGTATGTACTTCTATTAACTCACCCGACTTGCGGGTCCGGGGAGTGTGCCTATGGTCGGTTCTCAATTGCGGTCCCACATGCGTGTGCAAACGCAATATGATGCGCGTTCCATTCGAAGAGCGGCGTGCCAGACCGACCGACCGTCTGGGGTGCGACGCGAACGCGACGGGCGTGCTGTATACTCTGTACATGTGTACTGCCGTTTTCTTGAGGCTTTGCTCCATGGCGCAATCCATGGATACAAAATTAGTATATTTTACTATTTAAAAGTCGAGGGCGGGGCTTTTCCCGTGCGGTAGGCGAGGTAGTTCCGCCTAGTCGGTTCGACAGAGACGCGAGAAGATGAGGGAGTAGGCTGCTGCAAACATAGGGCTGTGTGATTTGACAGTGAGTTACTGCTAGACAGGTGGGGCCCGGTGATTTGACTTGCCATTATCATTTTAACTACGGCGCTATGACCGGCTTGAGTCTCCCGATTCCTGACCACCTCCATACAGGTGCCTCTCCCGATGCTCCACCATGTAGAGGCTGGCTCTTGCTTGAGAGCCCACTCCTCCACTTTTTCCTTGCCTCTTTCCCCCACATATGCAAAAATGCCATGTAAAGCGGGCTTATAGCCCACTATTGTACTTGATCCTACAGGTGCTAAGCCTGCCACATAGGCATAAAGTCTGATGTGGCAAGTTAATTAAGAAGAGAGAGACTAGTTTGGTGACCCCAGGAAGAAACGGTGCTAAGCGCATGTACCTAGATGAAGCAAACTTAGCAACAAAAAACTAAGCACCTATGCATTGGGGACTTGAGTTGCTAAGCCATTCAATGCCCATAACACCTCATCTAAGCACCATTTCATTGGAAGAGGTCACTCCTTGGCAAATGCAATAAATACTACGAAGAAAGAGATAGAGAGAAGTAAACAAAAAAAATACTCTTATAGCCAACCTTATAGCTAACCTTGTTGTATGAGTGACTAAGTGATGACAATGCTTGACATGCCAACATCAGATAGCCTAACGCACCATGTTAAATCTCCAAGGGCGCGACCACGCGAGCGAGGCGACGGTCGTGGTAGGCGCGACCATGATACGGGCTGCTGGCAGCCCTTGGATCTGAGATCGAACGGTCGCATGCTAAGTTGCTGAAAATTTGCAGAATAACCCTCCAGGATAGGATATTCACCCATAGGTCTAGAACCACGCCATGCAGTCGTTCGATCTCAGATCCAAGGGCTCTCAGAAGCCCGTATCATGGGAGAATGGAAAGCTTTGTATCACCTGTAATTTTCCCGGCACTTGACATGACATCGAAAGCCATTTAATTAGGCGTCGAGTAGACATGACATCTAATTGGGCCCCCCATAGTACTGTGCATGAATCCATTTATCCACCAGGCAAGCCACTACCCTGCCATTCGCACGCGCCCCCCACTCGACATTTTACAATCGATAAACCGCTCCTACTCGTCCCGTCCTTTCACATTACGGCAGTTCCACTAATCCTAACCCTCCTCCGAAATCCATGGCGTCCCAAATCTCCATGATCGGCAGTGAGTACAAGGTTAGAACCATCACCGGCGATGAGTTCGACGTCATCTACACCCGTTCTTCCGCAACGGTGAAATAATGCCTTGCTCACTTCAAACGCATGTTCGAAAACTCAAATGATGAGTGGGTCGCTGGTCTAGATGTTGAGTACACCACAGTCCTGGGAAGCGAGAAGAAACTAAAGGAGGCAGAGTAGAGAAGCCCGCCGTAATCCAGGTTTGCGTGCATGACTTATGCTTGGTCTACCACATATGCCATGCCGACGTTGAGTGCGAGGAATTTAAGAACTTCCTCAAGGGCGGCCGAGTCAAATTCGTTACTGTCGACTTTAGGAACGACAAGGAAATCCTGGGTCGGATAGACCTCGTTGTAGGCGACCCCTTCGACCTCCAGAAGGAAGGGCCGGTGCCCTCCCTTGATCAGCCTTCAATGCTGAGCCTGGCAGGAGCCATGGTTCATCCTTCATACGGTAAACTAGAGAAACCTCCATACATGTTTCATCGTCATGCATGGCAGTGGAATGTACTAGATATAGACCACATCCACTACGCTGCAATGGATGGCTACCTTTGTTTCAATATCTACAAGGGTTGGATGAAGAGCAAGAGGCAAGTGTGCGGTTCAAGCAAAGAAGTATCGCCCAAGAGGAAGAGGGACAAGGACGAAGTCGAGGACGTGGACGAGGACTCCGAGTAAGGTGGCAGTGTCGTTGCTCATGGTGGTTCTAATGCAGTGTCTACCGGATTAGTTTCTTAGTTTAATTTCTGGTGTGCTTAGTTTTATTTGAGGGGTGTGTTGTGCTGAGCCCCCAGTAGAACTATGTTATGTTTCTTCTCATTATATTTCGTACATTTCATCTTTTAGTTGGTATAGTACTACCACTCGTTTCTTGACATTATATACATACAATATATATGGCCAACATCATATAGCCAGCAGTTTAGTTGTCAAAAATTTTCAGGGTGCTTAGTTTTGTCAAAGAATTCCTGGGTGCTTAGTTTTATTTGAGGGGTGTGTTGTGCTGGACAACATTAACTTATCATTGTGAGAATCGGCTTATTTTTGTCATGTAACATGGTCAACGGGGTTTGACGTGAAAATAACAATGTCTAATGGCATTTCTGAGCAAACATCTAACTTAACAATGGCATTTTTAGATATGTAATTGCATTTTTGAGCAAGCATCTCACGGATCGATGGCATTTTTTGAGTAGTTGTAACTTCTAATGGCAAAACTGAGTAGTGATACACAACTAGTGGCATAAATAATAAGAACCCAAGAATTAAATAGGGCTAATTTCTTTATTTCTTTATTTCTTTATACCTTTGGGTGCGAAACAATATACGCTGCCTCCCGCCAGATTTTCTTTATAGAGGAAACATAGAACTATATGAGTGCCCTGTTAAATTATGGAATTATTCCGGGTTCGTTTGGCCTTTTTTATACATTAATTGAGTTTCTGGTCATTTAATTTGCATAATTCAAATTTGAACTACAAGCACATGCTCCCGTGCACCAAAGTTGACTGAAAAATCACATGTGTGTCCTCGGGTGAATTTCTAGGTCCCATGCAAGAAATGGGAATGAAATTCAAACATCTGGGCATCGTGGTTCGGCCGAGAACATTGAGAAGCTTGGTTTTAAAATTCTTGTAAATCCAAAACACGCCTGAAAATCATGAAACTTGGCATGGTGTCATGTCATGGTACTACCATGCCGTGGTAAAAAAATTGCAGAATAGGAACAGTTTTGGTATAAGTTTCTTGCAAACCGGAGCTTCTCTCAAGAAGGCTCGTGGTTCTGAGAGGGAACGTGTCACCTTTGTGTTCATAATTCAAATTTTAAATACAAGCACATGCTCCAGTGCACCAAAGCTGGTTGAAAAATCACATGTGTGTCCTCGGGTAAATTTCTAGGTCCCATGCCAGAAATGGGAATGAAATTCAAACATCTGGGCGTCATGGCTCGGCTGGAAACATTGAGAAACTTGGTTTTTTAATTCCTGTAAATCCGAAACACGCATGAAAATTGGCTTGGTGCCATGACATGGCACCAACATGCTGTGGTAATTTTGCTGTCCGATTTGCGAAGGCGCACACATTAACAATCAACAAAGTCATTTTGGAACAAGTGCTGTCACGTTACAATCGGAAACACAAGTATTATTGAAACCGTGGGCGTTCTATTTACGATTTACGTGCTGCCACGCGTCCCTTTATTTATTAGCTAGGAGGCGCCGTGCAGGGTAGCTATTTGAGTACGGGAGGCGTGCGATCAGACCCCTGCGCGTGCTTATCGGGAGGAGAGCCCTTTGACCTCCATCTGCCGTCCACCTCTCTCCCAAGGTCTCCATTAATGGCGCCTGAGCCTCAGTTTAATGGCATGGCAATGTCTCACTCGACTGAGATTTAAGAGAGAAAAAAGAAAACCTGAAAAGAAAATTTTGCACGGATCTTGATGCAAGATCCGACGGACCTATATAGCATCTACTACGACTTATAGCAAGACTGATGAATATATATAAGGACGACGAGAGTGGATAATAATTGTCTTACATAATTAGGAAGATAATTAAAAAAGCCACATGCGGCTACGCCCGAAATACACAAGGGCAAAAGAAGAAGGAAGACGCCAACAATCTGGCTCGCTGATCTCTACTTTCTTTATGCGCTGCAGGTCGCGGAGACTAGTTCTCGTGGCGGGCAATGATCTCTTTCACACTAGTAGAAAAACGACTTTTAGTACCGGTTTGTAAGGACCTTTAGTACCGGTTCTGGAACTGGTACTAAAGAGTGGGGACTAAAGGTCCCCCCCTTTAGTCCCAGTTAAACACGAACCGGGACCAAAGGCCCACCATGTGGCACGAGGCGCGCCGTGGTCTGGGGGACCTTTAGTCCCGGTTGGTAAGGATTTTTTTATTTTTATTTTTGAAATAAAGCAAAAACAGCCAGCCTACTGGGCCGGCACGGCCTGCATACGACTAGAAACCCAATCTCTAGTTGGGCCAGGATGCAGGCCCGTACGGCCCAGTAGGCCCCACAGGACAGAAGACTTGCAATGGGCCCACAAAGGACTGCTTAGAGAGGAGCTCGACACGGTAGCCGCGCCGGGGCTTATAAACCGGTGCGAGCTCCTCTCAACTAGCGAGGTGGGACTAAACATTGTGCACTGCGGGTGGCAGCGCACCACCTTTAGTACCGGTTGGTGGCTCCAACCGGTACTAAGGGGGGGGGTCTTTAGTACCGGTTGGAGCCACCAACCCGTAATAAAGGCCACCACCTTTAGTACCGGTTGGTGGCTCCAACCCGTACTAAAGACCCCCCCTTTAGTAGCGGTTGGAGCCACCAACCCATACTAAAGGCCACCACCTCTTTAGTACCGGTTCGTGGCACGAACCGGTACTAAATATTCGCCACGAACCGGTACTAATGAGCGCCGCCCGCCTGGCCGTTGGAACCGGCATTAATGGTCACATTAGTGCCGGTTCAATACCAAACCGGGACTAATGAGTTTCACATTAGACCCTTTTTCTACTAGTGTTATTAGTTTCATGTCCTTAATACACTGCTTGGCAGCATCCATGGATTCCTCCACCAGCCTGTTGCGCTCGATGCGGAGCATGACATTCTCATCCATAAGTTTCTTGATGATGACGCCCGTCCTCTGCAACACGACAGCGGTCTCCTCCTCCTGCTTCGCCCTTCTGGCGATCTTCCCCCTCAGCAGGTTGCGCTCGCCCCGGAGCTTCGCATTGCCCTCCCCCAGTTGCCGGATGACGCCGGTAGCCTCGTCCTACATCCTCGCCCAGCCAGAGATCTGATCCATCTGGCTATGGACTATCGCATGCATGCGCCTGTAAGAGTCCTCGCCTGCCCGCGAGAAATTTTCCCAGGCCACCGCCGCGCAGCGGGACCTCCCTGCTGCTTCGGCGGCGCGGCGGGACATCTCTACTGCTTCCGCGGCGTGGCCGGACCGATCTGCTACATCGACGGCGTGGCGGGACCTCCGTGCTGCTTCGGCGGCACGGCGGGACCTCTGTGCTCCTACTGCTGCGCGGCTGGACATGTCGGCTGCTTTCGCGGCGAGGCGGGACATCTCTCGTGCTTCCTCTTCCATGCTCACCTCTCCCTGGTGGAAATCTCCCGACCCAGAACTCACGCTGGCTATGGCTTGATTGTTTTTTGTGGATGAGGAGTTGAGGAGGAATGTGCAGTCATCTTAGCTTAGTAGTATTTATAACCGAGTACTACTAATACGCTCCTAAGTGGGAAACCGTTTAGGTTGTGATCGATGTGAACAGGTTTGCAATTAAATATAGCGTGGTAGTAGTAGTAATTTGGAATGTGACGAGACACGCTCAAAATTTATTGACGGTTCTAGTTTCGAAGTGCGACACTATTCTCGGATGGCGTAACGTCAGCACGTTTGCTCGGCCGTGGTGTAGCATATGCCATGGTACGAGTTCTTTTTCTACTGCTGTGTACGTGCAAAAACTGGCACCGTCGAATACATATCTTACGCTTTGCGTTCGACAGGAATAGCCTCGTGGCGAGCTATGGACTAGTCTTTTTTTCAGACGCATTAAACCTATTTCTCGGGACTTCTCGCACGCACCATCACTGCTCCCTAGGTCGATGCCACCCACATACAGTTGTACTCTGAGAAGAGGTGCACACACGCACTCGTCCTCTCTCACACACGCATCTATAGCTACGAATTGTAGTGTTCTCAACCATCCGATTGGCTCTATCATAGGTTTCACATTGCTCCTTGGCCTTGAGATTGAGATGTTTTAAACGCGGAGGCTAAGATGGAGGCGCGAGGTTTTGGTTAATGTGCGGGCCGCACATGGCACCAACACGACGCGAGCTTCGTCTGCCTGGTGCGCATGCAGTCGGGTAAGTTGTCCAAGTATAGACACAACCAGGCCCTCGTTGGTATCCGCGCCTCGACTTTGGCTGGTCATAGTGGAGAGTAACATAGACCAGTTACTAGTCTATGTTACTAGTACCTTCATAGTGGGTAGTGTCATATAGTATATGCATAGTTTTGCTCCATGGCGCAATCCATCGATACTAATACTGTACAAATGTATACATTTTTTAAAAGGCTAGAGGGCGGGGCAGTCTAGCTTGGTCCTTTTCATGAGAGGCGAGGGCCTTTGTGATTTGACGGCTCATTACTGCTGGAAGGCGGGGCCTTGTGATTTGACTGCTCGTATAAATGTGCCGACGACCTGAGGAGGAGCAAAGAACCATGCGGTATACTCAAGTTTTCCACTGGAGTACAACGGAGGAGCACGAAACACGGCAGCCCAGTGCCATATCCTCTACTCTCTACTCTTATTATCTATTACTAGCAAGAGGTTCTATTGGCGATAAAGAATGATCTAATTTGCTAGTCATCTCATTTTTAGCATTGTTCTATTCATGCCTCGCAGAGAAGGTGACACGTGCGGCGAAACACCCGAAGCAAAATAAGAAACACAGGAGCAAAAGAAGAAGGAGGATTATCACCCCCAAAAAAGAAGGAAGATGCACACACAAGTCTGGGGTGCTGCTCTCACTACATGAAGGGTTGCTGGCCGCGGAGTCGTAACTGCTTCTTCATCGCCTCCACGACCTCCATCTCCTTGCGCGTCTCCTCCGCCATCTTCATCATTGTGTCCATGACGCGGGATTTCTCGACGCGAGCCTTCATCATCTGTTCCACGGCCGCATTACGTACCTTGACAGCAGCCGGGTGCTCGATGCGGAGCTTCGCCAACTCCTCCTTCTGTTCCATGACGAGGGCCTGCAACATCTTCATCGAGGAATTACTATTCTCATGCAGCTTCTTCCAGCCGGCGTTCTCCTCCTTCAGCAGGTCGAGCTCGTGGCAGAGCTTCGCCTTGTCATCCTGAAGTTGCAGGATTTCGCCGGTCGCCTTCTTCTCCGAGGCAATGCTCTTCTTCAGCAGCATCACCAAGCCGGCGGTCAACTCCCCCTGCTCATTGAGCTCAGCGGGCATGTCGTCGAGGCTCTCCTTCAGCAGCTCCCCCAAGCCGTGGATGAACTCCTTCTGCTTATTGAGGTGCTTATTGAGCTGACCGGGCATGCCGTCGAGGGATAACGACTCCAGCGCCGCCAGCTCGGCATGTTCGCCTCCGCGTCTAGGGCGCTCCTGGGAGCCATCGCCTGCCCGTGAGAGATCTTTCGAGGTCTATGCGTGGCGGCGAGCCCTCTTTTTTTCCGCAGCCTTGGTTGCCGCTCCCTTGTTACGAGTAGTTCTCGACCTAGAGCTCTGCACACCGGCCATAGCAAGGACGGACGAAGAAGGAGGACTTATGAGGAGGAAGGTAGAGTAATTTTCGGTTAGGTAGTTCCCCTTTTTATAACCTAAGTACTAGCACTAGTACTAAAACCTGCATAGTGGGAACACGTTCAGGTTTGGTACGTACTGGTAGGTGTGAGCAGGCTTGCACTTAATTGTAGCACTAGTACTTTCGAATGTGATGGGAACAAGGTAAAGATTAATTGATGGTTTTTGGTCTCGAGGCCCGAAATGGCTCCCGATGAGTTTAGTGGAACATAAATTTCAAGTAGACTACACTGCTCAGATGCGTAAATTTTATGTTACTGTCAAAAATTGGCACAAAATACGAAGGAGACCAATGGAAGTACTACTAGCAACCCATGATTTAACTACTCGCATGCGCGCAGTGGAGTAGTAATGTCTTTCTTCCGCCCTCACGTCCACTCAATTTGCATGCGCTGTATTAATTGACCATCAATGAAGTGATAGACTTTACACGCGTCAAATTATCACATGGGGTGGATCTTGGTACAAAATTGCGTCCGCCCGTGTACCCACGTGTGCGTGTGAGGGAATGAGTGCGTGCGTGGCGTGCGTGCACATCTTCGCTTCGTGCATGTACCGCCAGTGCGGCTCAGGGAGGACGAGTACATTCTTCTGGAACCAGCAGCACGTCACTATGATCAATCCACACAAGGATGTCGCGACAACGCCTCCAAATGTGCCACGTGGCTTCATGAACTATAAGAGAGACACTGTGTAGCGTGCCATTGTGTTTTGCACATACTCGAAGTACTAGTAAGGTACACGTGCATTGCACGCGTCAGATTTTGCAACCAAATTACGAATAAATACCACACTGTAGCATGTAAGCTCTGAGTCATATATGCCTGATGTAGACCTTCGTTTAATTCTTATAGTTCATCTCATTCAAAATCAATTAGTTTTTATAAAAAACCTAGGGCCTCTTTGATTCGTAGGATTTCCAAAACGCGGGAATAGGAAGAACATGGGATTAGAGTGGAATGTCGTCTTGAATCCTACAGGATGGTACGAGTGTTTGATTGTGCATAGAAAAAACGCAGAATTCTTTCAAAGAGGTTTGAGTGGATGGGATGTTTCCTATGAAATCTAGTGCAAATGAATCATATGGAAAAATTCCTATGGTTTACAATCCTACGAATCAAACAACCAAGATAGGAAAAATTCCTAAGGATTAGAATCCTCCAAAATTCCTTCGAGAATCCTTTGAATCAAAGAAGCCCTTAATCTATTTTATGATTCATGGAATTGTGCGTTGTAAAGCATAAAGTAAAAACAAATAATGGCAATTCAACTAGAAAAAAAGTTTGGGCAGTTATGATACGGAAGATTCTAGAACAAAGGAGAACCACTGTTGTTTTGAGATTTGTGCATTATGCTTAAGTTCAACCATGGAGTCTGCTAGATTGTACATGTGGCAAAATCCGGTGGGGGGCTAGAAGATGGTGCGAGGGGCCGAGTGGAGGGAGACTATGAAGGAGTGCACAACTGCGAGATCGATATTTAGAGAGAGGGGGCGAGAACGTGCGCTGTTGCGCGCAGTGGCTGAGCCATGAAAAATGTCCCATGAGCTAGGGGGCCAAGCATTGCTAATCCTTTACGAGGAGGGCCAATTCATCAACTTAAACCATTTTTACCAGAAATTGTCTAATGATCACATTCATATTAGCCTCGATATATAGTGATGTTAGGGGGGGGGCAGGGCCCTTGCTGCCCCTGTCTTCGCCATTGTGCGCGCGTCTGAGAGATGAAGCGGAAGGCATGGATGATGAGAGGGGGAGTTGGATATATAATTAATGTGGGTGTATTAGCTATATATGTAATCCTATATAGAGAGGTATAGATTGATCGATGTGGACGTGGGAAAGAGGGTGAGACCTCACTAGATATATAGATTGATCGGTTTATGTGGAAAACTATGAAAGACCTAGCTATACACACACACACATAGAGGAACATCGATCGTTGCGCATGCACGTGAGAGATAAAGAATGCCCGATATGATGGAGAGGGGGATGTGTGTGTGTGTGTGTGCCTTCATGGGAGACCGACCTGAAGAAAAAGATTGCATGTGTGCGATGGATAATGCCGACTGGTAGTGTGTGTGCATGCATGCACGAGAGAAAGTTAGTGGTACAATTATAAAGAGAAGACCAATGTGTGGGTGTAAAAGACTAGGTGAGGTCATAATCAATGTAAAGTTGAATTCAAATATTTGAATAAGAGATCATGATGTTTGAAACCCATGCATGCATGAATATAACGGAGATCTGCGCGGTGTGGTTTGGAAACGAGCATGTTGCAATGTATACACATTGAACAAGGTCAGATTGGTTTGAATTTGAGATACCGATGGCAGACATCGTTTGGCCACATTGCATCCGTGCATGGACACACTATTCTAATTGGAGATGATGGGTGGCTTTCGCATCACATATCTATATCTATACCCCTATATATATATATTATATTTTATATTTTTTATATAGTGTGCGGATAACTTTAACTTTGAAAGATGGTCGTTGGATGAGGCCAATCCGATGGTGCAGAGCTGGCAAATTTGAGCACTACTGGCCGTTGGATATCATCTAGATTCCACCAGATTTTGCCACATGTACAATCTAGAAGACTCTATGGTTGAACTTAAGCATAATGCACAAACCTCAAAACACAAGCACTTCTTCTTTGTTCTAGAATCTTCCGTATCAGAATTGCCCAAATGTTTTTCTACATGATTTGTTTTTACTTTATGCCTTACAACGCACAATTCCATGAATCTTAAAATAGATTAGCTTTCTTATAAAAACTAGATGATTTTGAATGAAATGAACTATAAGAATTAAACGAACATCTACATCATGCATATATGACTCAAAGCTTACATGCTATAATGTGGTATTTATTCATAATTTGGTTGCCCATGCGTGCAATGCACGTGTACCTTACTAGTCTAAATGGTGTCTGTGTGTGTGTTGTGCGTGTTAAACAAATTGTAGGTAGTATATCATACTAGTCTAAATTGTCTTTTTTTGGTACACGTTAAGCTTGTTCTCCCGAAATTTCAAGCCGCGCCTTGTTATGCTAAAATTTCAAGCTAGCGTCTCTGTCTACCGTGCTGTGAAACTCCCGCCTCTTCAACCCGCGCCTTGTTAGCCGGGAATATTTAAGATATATCTTTGTTTCGTTGTGCTCCGACAACTCCCTCCATATCAACCCGCGCCTTGCTATTCCAAAATTACAACGTGCGCGAAAACTCCCACCTCCTGTGAAATCCCGACACGTGAAATGCCCGTGATACCCCTGAACCGAAAGAACCGCCTCAAATCGGTGGGGGTACTTTCATAACTTACCCCACATTTCGTACAAGCGCGTCCCTAAGCCATGGTTCCCCACTCCCATCCCATCCGCCCACCCATTCGTACACCGAGGCCGGCAAAACCCGCGAAGCCCCACACCCTCCTCCGTCCGCCACCCAGCCAGGGCCTCTTCCCCGACGATGTCGTCCACAGCAACACCTCGACGTCCCTCATCCACCGTACCGGATGAGGATCCGTCGTCGATCTAGTGGTCCCGCCGGTTCAGCCACCCCGTCCTCCACCTTCAAGGAGCTGCCCCGACGTTCCCCTCGTCTTTCGCGCCAGCTCCATTCCCACACCATCGTTTTCACCTGCACCACCAGAAGAGCATCAGCATCACCGTTTCCTCGGATGAAGCTGCGGCCTAATCGGCGCCACCAAAGAGGATGTACATTAATCGCCGCATTTTCTTCTTGATTCGATCTCACGGTGTTGCCGGCGCTCGGTCCCGAGACGACATGGCGCGGCTCCATCCACGGCGGCGTCGCCGGCCACTTCCTCCACGGCGTCGCTCCCTCGGCGGCGACGTCCAGATCAGTAGGAGCTGCTGCTGCTTTAGCTCTCGCTCGCGCTGCTGCTCTGCTCTTGCTCTCGGTCCCCTGCCTGGTCTGCTCTTGCTCTTGCTCTTGCTGGCGCTGCTGCTCTCCCTCTTGCTCTTGCTTGCGATGCTGCTCCGATTTAGCTACACTTCAGTCGACTGAATCGACTTTTGGGTCAGTCGATTTTCAGGGCGTGGGGGGGGGGGCTCGCCGGAGTTAAGGAACAACCAGCCACAGCGGGGAGGGGGCTCGCCGGAGAGGTACCCCACTATCTATCTTAGGGTTCAGGGTGGGGGCGGTGGTCGCCGGCGGTGGTGGGGCTGTGGCGTGGGGATCGCTGAAGAAAAAGCTCGGCATGGGGGGGGGCTACAGGGATGGCCGGAGCGGCAGCGGACCGTCGGTGGGGAGTGTATACGGGGCGGGCGGGGCGGTGCACCGCCGGCCGCGGGCGGCGAGGGGCGGTGCACCGCCGGCCGCGGGCGGCGAGGGGCGGCTGTTTGGCCGGTGGTGGCTGGTGGCTCAGGGGGGTGGAGGTTGAAGATGAACTGCAGGCCCTTGATTTCGTATCCAGCGGTTGCAAAATCGACTGACCAGAGATGAAAAGTCAGTCGACTGACTTGTAGCCTCACCTCTAGTGCATTCAGTTTCGACAGTAAAATTCAGCTTCGATAGCAAAATTTAGTTTCGACAGTTAAGTTCAGTTTCGACAGTTAAATTCAGTTTCGACAGTAAAGTTCAGAGATGAGCGGCTGATGTATACATCTAGCACTTTGTGGTTATGTATTTTACGTCATCTATTGGAGATGCTATTAGAATTCCACTTAGGCTAACGTTGTCTCTCTTGTCCTACTTCAACCTGGGCGTCGTACAACTCACCGGAGCTGCTCCAACGACGAAACCCTCCATCACACTGGAGCAGTACCTCAGGCTCCATCTCCAGACGCCTAAGATCTTCTTCCCCTCCTCCGACAGCCAAGTCAGCCGGAGCATCCTCACCGGCCAACCCAATCACGCTGAGATCGACATGGCTTTGCCAAAGAGGTTGTACACTTCTTGTGGTTTGACTTAATCTCACCATGCTTCTTTGGATCCTGTGATCTTCCAATTCTTGTGAACCAAACACCCAGATTGGCAGAAATCCTGTGTTTTTAAATTCTCTGTTTTGCACGTGCATTCCTATCCTATTCCTGTCTATTTCCTATCCCTGCATTGTTAGAATCCTCAAATTCAAACAAGCCCTTACATAATTACTTCTGTTACAGATATGTGTCAAAGAAAACCTTGTGTGGTTTGTCCTGCTCCTGCGGTGCTGTGTTCCACACCAGCTCAGCCGCTCCAACGACGGAAGGGTTCACTACAGCAGGGATCCACTCTCCAGACTGTCTTTCGCTGCCTCAGATCTTCTTCCCCGCCGCTGGCAGCCACGACAACTGCATTACCATCATCAACTGAGCAGATGACCTTGAGGACTACACGGGTCCGCAAGAGAGGTCACACTCTTTCGTGTCTGCTTACGTTATGCATCGCTTAATATAATGACATGCTACTTTATTGTCGTGTTCACCTATTAGACTCCGACTCAGGTCCAAACTTATGCTGAAACTTGAGTTTTTAAATGGTTGTGGGGTACATATTTGGGCAGCAATCAGTACTATCTGTCTACTATCTGGTTAATCTCGGGTGTCTACTATGAGTTTCATGTTGGGTGCAAACAAACATTAAAGGAGCCATTATCTGTATTTTTTAACTAAAGCTATTATCTGCCTGCTATCATTTGTTTTGGGTCTATCCACAGTTTGCTACCATCACTCTGGATTTGTGCATGCACTCCTTACATAATCTCACTATGTTTTATTCCTATGCATGTCAGTTATTGTACACAATGGAACTGAACATGTAGAGCAAAAGAGACGAGCCTTGCGTGGCAATAAAATTTCATGCAGACGTTGCTCCATGGTGGGCGCAAAGGCAGCCCCCCTCCACCCATTTCGGATCGTAATCAAGAGGAAGATAACTGTTCTGAGGGGGATTCAGAAGCAGAAGACCACTCCTATTTACCCCATGAGGTCTTCGCTCTAACTTGGCATGCTGATGTTGGTAATATCATGCATATGGTGCCTTGCATTGCTTACTGTATACATCAAAGATGTCATCTGCTTAGTTTAGACATGCTTTGTGTCAATGCCATCTGTTTAGTTTCTTTATCGTATATGTGAATCATGCAATGCCATCTTGTTTAGCCAGGCATCATATATGTGAATTTTGCAATGCCACCCTGGTTAGCCAGTCATCTTATATGTGAATTATATCATGACATCATTTTTTATTACGTGTTAAATTTGTCAACAATTTTAGTACATTCAATTACTCTTCCTGTGCATCAGCCATTCGGCACGGTCATGGAAAAATCTGGAGTGGAAACAAGGTCTTCAGAGCAGACAATGCTATCTGACGAAGCGCATGTCTTGCTGGTTACAGATAGCTCCTCAGAGGAGGATTGAGAGATAGATGACCAGTCCTATCCCCCCCCCCCCGAGGTGCATGCTCTAACTTGGCAGGGTTATGATGCTCATATCGTGCGTATGGTATCTTGCATTGCTATGTCATTTGCTTAGTTTAGACATGATTTGTGTGAATGCCACCTATTTAGTGTCTAATTACCATATATGTGAATTGTGCAATGCCATCTTGTTGCAAGACATTATATATGTGAATTATGCAATGCTATCTTGTTGCAAGGCATTATATATGTGAATTATGCAATGCCATGCTGTTTAGCCAAGCGTCATATATGTGAATTATATCATGTCGTCCTTTTTTTGTATTTCTCATTGCTTTTGTCGACAATGTTTGTATATTCAACTGCTCTTCCTGTGCATCAGCCATTTGAATTGGTGATGGAGAAATCTGGAGTGAAAACAAGGTCTTCAGAGCAGACAATGCTACCTGGTGAAGCAGATATCTTGCTGGTTACAGATAGCTCTTCAGAGGAGGATTCAGAGGCAGATGACCAGTCCTATTATCCCCCTGAGGTGTATGCTCAAACTTGGCAGGGTTATATTACTCATATCATGCATATGTTGTATTGCAATGCTTAGTTTTTACATCATATACACGATATTGAATGCCATCTCCTTAGTTGACACATCATATATGCGATTGCCCTCTGCTCACTTCCTTAGTACATAAATCATATATTTGAATTATATCATGCCATGATGTTTACATAGACAGCATGTATCTGAATTATGGCATGCCAACCCATTTTCTGAAGATATAATATAGTTATATCATCTCATCCTGTTCACATAGTCATCATATTTTGAATTATGTCATTCTATTCGGGAATTATATCATGCTATCATGTTTTCATAGGTGGCATGTATCTGAATTATGGCATGCCAACCTATTTAATAAACACATCATATAGTTATATCATGTCATCCTGTTTACATAGTCATCATATTTTGAACTGTGTCTTTCCATCTTTTTTAGTTAGCCATCATAATGTGAAATTGGGTCATGCTATCCTGTTTAGTTAGCCATCATATATGTGAAATTGTGTCATGCTATCCTGTTTGGTTAGAAAACATAAATGTGAACTATTTCATGCCCTCTTTTATTCCCCACTATCCATTGCACCTGTCTATCATACAATGTCTGTACATTCAATTACTTTTCTTGTTTATCAGCCCTTTGAATTGGAGAGGGTGATGGCAGTATCTAAGGGAGTAACAACACAGTCTTCAGAAAAGATAGTGCTACCAGTTGATGCAGATAGAACCACGGTTGTACTTGCCCAAGAACCAACCCCACCACACATAACCCAGACTCTCGCAGATTGTACCCCTACCCAGTTGGACAGAGAACCAGCTACACCCCTTCTAACCCCAACCCCAGCAGATAGTAACCCAGTTCCAGTTGACACAGCATCGTCACCACCACAGAGCACCCAAACACGATCAGTTAGTAAGGCAACTGCAGTGCCCAAAGCACGAGAACCACCACTCCGAACCCCAAGTCAACGCTTAAAGCAGAAGAAGAATTGTTCTCAGGTCAGGTTCCGTAGCTATGGTTCATACTACTTTGCTCTTGCATCACTGTATTTACTCATACCAACTAATTTCAAATTTGAAGGATGCAATTGAAACTCCAATGGCACAACAGGTATGTTTTAAACCTGTTTCTTTAACGTGTTTGCTGTTGTAAATTGCTCTATGTTGATTTCAGTTTCAATTGAATAAACAGTTATGTTCTCATGCCATGCACCTTACAAGTGTTGTTATTGCTGTGTAGTTTTCCACACTTATATTCTGTCTATGCTGCTTTGTCTTAAATAGTTATGATTCGAACTGTATCTATCTTGATTTGGCAACATAAACTAGAATGATATAGACCATACAGTGACCATACTACATAGATATATGTTTGTTTCATGCTGTTATCCTGTCCACCTTACTACTGAACTGGTTTACCAAAATGAGTTTCATATACTACATTGTAAACCTGTGATGTGTTTGTTTGTTTCTCTTTTAGAACGCGGATAAAATATTGGAGAAGAGTACCCCGTTATGCAATGGTAAAGGAAGTAATGCAGATAAGGTTCAAGATAGTGAGACATCCCTGTTGTTCTCCAAGGAAACTGATAAAAACTATATTGAAGACACTGAGACAACCCCAAAGTCCTGTCTTGATGTAGTGTTCGAGTTACTGGCTACTACTGCTGGCACCAGCTCTTCGAACTCGCTGCCTGAATCAGTTCGGCTTCTTGAG
Source organism: Triticum aestivum (assembly GCF_018294505.1). Classification (NCBI taxonomy): domain Eukaryota; kingdom Viridiplantae; phylum Streptophyta; class Magnoliopsida; order Poales; family Poaceae; genus Triticum; species Triticum aestivum. The sequence continues at coordinate 462,742,756 of NC_057805.1, read as the reverse complement.
TCTCAACTTCAAGTTGAAAGACATCGATCAGATGTTACGCGACAGGAAGTCGAAGGACTGAGGAAGTCCCTGCAGAATTCAGATGCATACTTTTTGGTGCAACATCAAGTGCTGGAGGATTTAAGCGCCAAACAAGAGAAAATTAATAAGCTTGCTAAGTATCTTGCCAGCATTATGGGTACCCAGGATATTGTTTCTTGAGCTCTTCTGAAGTGGTTTCAGTTCTGGACTTGTTTTGTTGCGGCGTTTATATGCTGCTTTGTTCCCTATATTTGCACTTGTGGCGAACTTTGATGCCCAGTGGATGTAATATGTGTAATAGCCGTGATAGCCTGGCGTAAGTTGCTTGCTTATTTATTTCCTTATTGTCGTGTTTATTTGTTTTCTTGTAGTCAGTGCAGTTCTTTTTCAGTGGTTTGCTAGTGGTCGTAATAACCTATTTTTTTAAAACTATGCCACATTAACAATGGGCTACATATTTACTGTAGTTAACATGGGCCTCCTACGGGCCGTAGAAACAATGGGCCTTCTAAGTGCCGTAGAAACAATGGGCCTTCTACGGGGCGTAGACACAATGGGCCTTCTACGGGCCGTATCATAAATGGGCCTTCTACGTGCCGTATGATCGGTTGGCCAAACATGAGCCAATAACAAACCACATTATGGTCGTAAATGGGCTAGAGTTGAAATCGTCCATTCATGGGCCAACCATAACGGGCCGTCGTTAATCGACCGTATTTGACGACGCTATGAAAACGGCCCAACGTTTTAACGGGCCATAAACGGGCCGACTGTAACCACAGGCTGAATTTGGCCCACAAGCAGAAAATGACAGTAACGGGCCGAAAGTAAACGAATGCTGGAAATGAGCCCAGTAATAAATGGGCCCTGAGAAGGCCGAAAGATAACATGGGCTGGAAACGGCCCAACGGAATAATGGGCCGTTAATGGGTATAAAGTGATACACTGTTCATTACGAGCCAGTTTTACCACGGGCCGTTAATGGGCCGAGGGTTACTAAGGTCCTCATATGGGCTGAAAGACATCATGGGCCATACATGGGCCGGAAGTTAAAACGGGCTGGAATTATATTGGACGGCCCAGATGACGCTACTGGGCCTAATTCGGATAGGCCGTAAACGGGCATTGGGTTAGCAGGCTGTAAATGGGCTATATGCGAACATGCCGTTAACAGGCTTGCCGTGGGCCGGCCCGCCACGTTTTGACCAAGTCAAACAGGCCGGCCTTTTCACAGGAATGGGCCTCTGTTGGGCCGTGCCACGTGTCGACGTATCATAGGCGCTTTGGGTCCAATGAGTGGATGACATCTGTCTCAACGGCGAGCCGACACGTGTTCCCTACAACCAATGATGATTTTACACATGGAAAATCCCCATTGGTCGGGGCTGTTAACGGGTTATCGGATCCAAAACCGGACCCGATAGCTTAACGGCGTTCCGTTACGGTGGATGCCACGTGTCGGTCACCCTTGACGAAATCACTTCTGTGACGCGCGATTGGAAGTGGACACTTCCGTGATGATAATTTTGGTAATGTCATGGAACACTTCTACGACAGCACAGGTATGACTATCTTGATTCTGTTATAAATTTGCCATGGATGTACATGCATGACAGAAAACGTGACCTACTGTGACAAACACGTATCATCACGGAAGTGTATTTTTTTTGTAGTGACCCATAGCCAACGATAATCGATTGGGGGACATTCTAAAACTTCTAGACGTGACACAATACTGACACTAAGATAACTTAATATAGAGAACATTTAGTGCAATGTATGATAAATGTAGAAGAACCACGGGAATACCTAAACAAAAAAAAAATCATGTCATAGGAGGTTACCAGCATGGGAACGATGGTCACACAACACTCCCCCAATTCTGAGATCTGCAACCTGTGTTGAGTGTACAACATCAGATTCTTAACTAATTATGAGAACATAACAGTATAACTGAATAAGATATTGTAGGCTGACATTTTGTCGACCACTTAGTGTGCAATGACATGTTGAGCATGCACACACATGATGAATTGCATATGCCGTCTGCTGAGCGTGGTGCCATGAGGAGAGCAAGGGAGGCGTCACGTCGAGTGTATATTTGGGTCAGTGATCTCCTAGCCCTCGGGGTGATCTCGACTGATACCTGCGTCGTTGGCCATTGGTGCGCAAATCTTGGGAAGAGAGCGGTGTGGTTGTGCATAGACGAGGATGAGATAGACGTTGTGGCGGAAGGGCTTGGATGCCCTGTGGTCATCGAGTCGTGGCCGGCGGATCCATCGGGAAAAGGCGACCATGATGGCGAGAAGGCAGATGCGGAGCAACCTACACGGTTTGGACGCCCTGGAGTCTTCGGGTTGCTTCGGGCGGCTTCGATCTCGAGGGGGGTGGAGATCATGGTGGCGGACGAAGATAATGCGGAGCTCCTAGCGCGGCAGGCTTGGCCACTAGGCAGACCGGCAGAGGCTGGTCATCGGTTGAGATGCAAGGTGGCAGCGGGGGGAAACGGAGGCGCGCGGTATGAACCCTAGGTGCCGATCTCTTATCGTGAGGGATGGAAGAAGGCGACCAAAGGCAGATCGCGGCTGGGTTAGGGAAACCCGGGTCACGGTAAAGAAAAACCAGTGGAAGGAGGTGTGACGAAAATAAACCTACCAAAAATTAACCGGACGAAAATAAACCTGAAATAGAGACTACCAACTGCTTCATTAGAAGTTGAGATATTTGGTATGGTGCTAATTGCATGGATTAGAGCGGATATTATTTGGCATGGTGCTAATTGCATGCATTACGGCGGATATTATTTATGCATTAATTATGTGATTGTCACCGACGTCGATATTTTGTATGATTTTAATTAAATGTTAGGGCATCTCCAAGGCGGACCCGTAAACCTCGGGTAACCATTCGGACCGCGCTTTCCGGACCGCGGAAGACGTCCGACGCAGTCCTTTATCGGCCCACGGAACGGTACGGGCGCGATTCTCCGGCAAAACGAAGACAAAAGTGGGGGAGGTTTAAGAGAGTCCGGACACACGAAACGTACGAATCCAACACCCCAGGCCCACCCAAAACCCTTTCCTGACCCGGCGACTCCATCCTCCCTATTTTCTCTCCTTCCTTCTTTCTCTTTTGCCATCGCCGCCGCTCCACCACCCCGAACACCACGCCACACCCCTCTCGAAAATCTGCGTCTGCATCAACACATTTGGCGCCTAATTATATTTCTTTACGGAGTATTAGAAATCATACATGCTGCCCCGCTTATTCAAATATCTTACAAAATGTTCTACTTAGACAATTTTTTTTGCACAATGACATTACAATGCTTATTTATATGTCAGTGTCACATGTGTTGATTTTGCAACGTATACCTAATATTACCCATTAAGATTGAGCTACTATCTTTACTGTAAGCCCTACGATATTTGACAATCCATCGGACACCATTGGATAGTTTTTTTTTCCAAACGGCATCCGATGCTATGTAGTTCAAAGGTTATTTCTAGTTACTCGCAAGACTCCGACAGAGTATATCATGTGGAATTTCTTGTTCCTATGGTTAGGGGGAACCCGTTGCAATATCTTGCAAGAAATAATTGGGTAAAAAAAAATTCTGATCATCACAATAATATTAGATCTTGAAACCATGACTTATTACACAATCAGTTTATTCACTCTACATAAGGCAACGGACTCACAGAGACGCATGCATGTTGGATACATTATATGAAAGGCATGCATGCATCCCTAATCGATCAGAGCCTTAGCTGCACCTGGGGCTCTGCACGAAGTTGCTAACCGGAAAGGACTGGTCGAACGTGGCCGCATGCTCACTACCAGTAAATCTGAGCTTGTCACCGACTGAACCGTGTGGAATGCAAGAAAATCCCACTCCACCTGTATCCTCACGCCGCCCAGTTGGGTAATGGATCCGGGCCGGATAACCCCACTGACTATACTGTCAAACCGAATCTTGTGTGATCCACCGGCAACCGTAACGTTGAAGTCGCAGGAGGCGGGGAGGGTCACCTCAACGGCGCCCCCATCATGGTTCACGTACGACTTCACGCCCAGAGGCAAGAGAGCCCGCGGGAAGTTGTTTTTCGCCAAAAGGTCGTACGCTGTGTCGGAGGTGGCCGCTTGGAGGATGTAAACCATGAAGACGATGAGGAGCAGATGCTGGATGGCCATGGCTAACCGTTGCTGCTTACAAATTGTATCAATATAGGAAGAAGAGGAATGGGGAAGTACGTCTAGACTGAGGCACTGGCCGGGTATTATATATGCTGCCCAACGAAATCAAAGACAATCGTATTTTAATTGCATTTATTTTGTTTCCAATTAGCATTCCATCAATCAGCTCACCAAATATGCTAAATATATCGTCCAATTAAACTGTACTTAATTTTGGCCTAGTCAAACATTCCATAGTTTGCCATATTTAAACCTTCCTCAAATCTGCATAATCAATACGTACCATAATATGAGATTGAAAACATATTATCCTATCTACGTCAATAGTTCACATCCTCATTATTTTTATTATCTTATAACACATGCACACATGCAACATCATCAAACGTCCACCGCAACATGTATGAGAATTATTTTATTATTATTAATTAATCCTCACTGATTTTTTTATTTGTTTTGAATACAGTACAGACGCAAGCGCTCATATACGCGCGCATACACTCCCTCCTGTGAACGCACACACGCACACCCTACCCCTATGAGCACCTCCGAAAGACTAAGCCGATATATCATCTTGAAATTTACGAAGTCAACATAGGCACCTCGTCGTCGACGGGAACGTCTCCCCTCACTGAATGCACATCGCCGGGAATCCTGAAATAATTCCAGGAATAAATGCGAGCACCAGGACTTGAACTCCGGTGGGCTGGGGATACCACAGTCCCGCTAACCATCCAACTACAGGTTGGTTCGCCTAATTCTTTTTATTTCAACATACACACATAAGCCATGCACATATGCCACCTTATCGAAGGCCCACCCAACATGCATGGGGAAATCCATTATATTATTTTACTACCTATATTCAACAAATATTTTCAACTATACAATATATAATATATATTCTAAGTTTTTTTCATATACTATTAATTCAAATGTTTCTTACAATCAAATCTTATTGAAATATATTGCAACATATTCTCGCAGCAACGCATGGAGTATCATCTAGTTTCACAAGTATACATAATCGAGCGGTTCTTGTACACAGACGACCAACGGCTGTTTTCAGTTCCGCCTCAAAGCCTATGTCGCTAATACTCTCGCTAATACTCTGCACAGAGTCGGCTGTTGTGGAAACTACCTCCAATATCGTCCGACAACACATGCGGTTTTGTCCTGCTTCCAATACCCTTCTTGCCACAGGCAATTTTGTACGAATAACCGCCATCATTTTGTATGTTAGGGATATTAATGTTTTCTTTTAGGTACTCGCCTTTACTAATCATAGTCATATGAAACACTCCTTGATTTTCGTATTACTTAACCTGTCACGTGATGAAATTGAAAGTAATCGCTCAAATAAACATAGTCATACATCATTCATTTCCGCAAAGCTTAGTGTCTCTTCTCTTAATTTTTTCTTGTGCAATGCAACTAAAACCAAAAAGCAACTGCAAGCAAAAATAATAATTTAGATCTTGTTGGGTTATATTTGACATAATTATGTTCAGGGGTCAACACATAGGTATATAATCTAGAAGAGAGACAAAGATTCAGACCTCAGATAACGTAATTCACCTTAATTTTTTACATTAAAGGTGTAACTGCTTTGACAAGCACAAGTTAAAGAATTTTGTTTATGCTTCAACAAAACAAAAAGTCAAAGCTAGCCACGCCTATGATACAAGTAAAGGCTACCAGTTTATCATTGGTCTAAAACAAAAACTTAACTATACTCCCTCCTTTTTGGTTTACTTGGCCAATCTTAGAAATCTCGTCAACTAAAAATCGTCATATAAGCATAAAATCGCTTACCCTAGAAGCAACAACTATGCATAGAAAAATATATAATCTGTGGCGAAAGATTGGGAGCTCACCGTGCCGGAGATTCGAAGGCCTCGGTGGAGGTCGGTGGCGGCGACGATCCAATCCAGTCCTCGTGGTGCCATCGCGCAGCCGCCGATGGGTGGATCTGCAACCGTGACACTGCGGATGGAAAGAGCTTCAGCTGTGGCGCTGCGGACGTCTGGATTTACCACCGCGACACGAACGAGCGGATCACTACGTTGTCGTGGACTAGGGTGGAAGGGTCAAAGGCTTCTAAGGCAGGAAAGGCGATCCTAGTAAATTTGTGGTACAAGTTGTTCTGGCCTACACCGTGAACTGTGTTTCTTTAACTAAGTTCCTCAAGCAGCTTACTTCTGTAATTATGTTATGGAAAAATTCTGGTGGGACTTAGAGCAACTCTAGCAGACCCCGCATTCGCCCCTGACCCGCAAAATAACCGCCAAAATGCGGGTACGGGCCGGAAAACCTGCCCCACCAGACCCCGCATCCCGTCCCGGCCTGTAAAATTTTTTGAGGGGCGCGGCAAAATCCCGACTCTAACGCGGGAAAACGCGGGTTTTCCCCTCGCGGCTGCGGTGCCCTGCATCGGAGAGAAGCAGTTGGCGGGAGGGACATTTCAGCCCCACGCGCTTTCCCCCTCCTTCCGCCGCCGCCCGCCCTTGCTTCCGCCTGCCCGCCGCCGGCGATTCCGGCCATATCTGCGGGCGGAATCACGCCGCGGGGCCGCCCCACACCCTCTCACGCCGAGCCGCTGCACCGACCCCCCCGGATCCGGCGAGAAGAGCCGCCCCTCGTCGTCGGCGCCGCCGGGGATCGGCCACCGTCGAGCGCGCCCCCTCGTCGCCGCCTGGGATCACCCGCCACTAGTTAGTCCTTTTTTTTGTGAATTTTGCAAGCTGTGTAGTTGATTGACGCGCCGGTATGCGTGTAGATGGAGTTGAGCCCGTGCGAGAAGTTCTTGCTCTCCGATTCGTCCGATTCGGACGACTCGGATGTTGAGACCATGCTTGCGACCTTCCGGCAGCAAACATTAGTCATGGCGCTTGCCGTGAAGGAGAATGAAGACGAGCACCGGAAGAGGAGGCGAGGATCAACTGTCGGGCGTCTATGCATTCCTTGGAATCGCCATCTTGGGAACGAGATGTTGATGCAAGACTATTTCGCGGAGAATCCTACATATCCTCCGCACCTCTTCCGGAGAAGGTACCGAATGCGCCGATCCCTCGTTGTGAAACTTGTTCAAGCTTGCGAGGCAAATTGCCGGTATTTTACTCAAAGAAGGAATGCCGCGGGCTTAAAGGGATTTAGTGCGTATCAGAAAATCTCCGCAGCTATGCGAGTGATTGCATATGGCGTTCCGGCTGACTATGCCAATGAGTATCTTCGCATTAGTGAAGATAGCACAATTGAGTATGTGCGTAGATTTGCAAAAGTGATCGTCCGTGTCTTTGGTCCTGAGTATCTTCGGGCACCCAATGAAGATGACACAAAGAAATTGATGGCATCTAATGAGAGGCGAGGTTGGCCTGGCATGCTAGGTAGCATTGATTGTATGCATTGAAATTGGAAAAATTGCCCCAAGGCTTGGCAAGGAATGTATTGTGGCAAGTCTCGTGATGCAACAATTGTGCTAGAGGCCGTAGCATCCGAGGATTTATGGATTTGGCATTGCTTTTTTGGTACGCCGGGCACTCTCAATGATATCAATGTGTTGCAACGGTCTCATTTGTTTGCTAGGCTTGCTAGTGGTGATGCTCCTGCTTGCAACTACACTATCAATGGGCATGAATACACAAAAGGATACTATCTTGCAGATGGTATATACCCTCCTTGGTGCACATTTGTCAAGAGCATCAAAGAACCTAAAACAAAAAAACAATGTGAATTTGCAAGGGTGCAAGAGGCAGCCCGAAAAGACATTGAAAGAGCATTCGGTGTTTTGCAATCTAGGTTTGCCATTGTCCGTGGCCCTGCTCGTTTTTGGGATAAGAAAACCTTGAAGAACATCATGACATGTTGTGTTATCCTGCACAATATGATTCTTGAAGATGAGAGAGGAATGAACTTAGAATTCTTTTACGACAATGTGGGTAGCCGTGTCAAACCAGCTAGAGACCCAAACCGCATTAGAGCTTTTCTTCAGACATACAAGAAGATTGAAAATGCAGACACACACTTTCAACTTCAGGAGGATCTCATTGAGCACCATTGGCAAAGGGCTGGACAATGACTAATTTTTGTATTCATTTGTATTTGTATTCATGACAAGTTTTGTAATGCGGATGGTTATTGTATTATGTTTGATTTGAATAATTCAGTTTGTTTTCGATTGTTGAATTATGTTGGATTTGATATTTGTGGGACGATGATATGCGGGATACAGCGGTGCAAAGAGCAGACCCCACAAAGCCGACCCGTAAAAAGGTATATTCCACGAATATACTTTTTTACGGATCCGTTTGGGGGGTCTGCATCTGTGCCAGCCCGCAAAAGCGGTTTTGCGCGAACCGCAAACGAGTTTTACGGGCCAACAGGATGCGGGGTCTGCTAGAGTTGCTCTTATGCAATGGACAATGCAAGGTGCCTTGGGCGAACTAGGAGAAGCTCTCGGTGCCATGGAAAAGTTGAGGTGTTGTCGGGGGTTTGGTGCGACATATGCCAAATGATGGCTTATCATGGTGGGAGCTAGTAAGACGTCGTCGGTGCCTGGAAACGGGATATGGCGTAGACACGAACGTCGGCGCACTTTACCTAGGTTCGGGGCTCTCCTAGGAGATAACACCCCTAGTCCTGCTCTGCGGGGTCTCCGCATGATCACTCAAGCAACAATGGTGGCTACAAGCTTGCTCCTTGAGCTGTTTCTCTAGAGGGGGAAGAAGAACAAGGCTAGCCCTAGCTTCCTCTCTCTATATGGGTGTGTGTGAGAACAAGCGTCTGAACCCTTTGCATGGGTGCCCTGGGCGTTTTATATAGGCCTACCCCTAGGGGTACAAAGGTAATCTGGCCAGGCGTAGGACCCGGTCGTCAGTGTCTATGGTGGCCGGCTTCTCCGCCGACCGCTGGGGCCCGCCGCCTGGTGGGCCTAGCTGGCTGTCTCGTACCTGGCCGACAGGCCGCATCCGCCGCCCGCGGGTCTTGCCGGCTGCTCAGCACTGTAGCCGTGCTACTAATGATGCATGCTTTGTCGGGGGAGGCGTGGCTACAGTACCGCCGCCTGGCGGGCGTTCACTGTAGCCGCTTCTCGTCTCTTCTGGTTAATGGTGCACAAATCCCCAGGAGGGGGAGGGCCACTTGGTCATCAGCCGGCCTCCCTTGAACTGACTGGCCAGGGATGGCCGCTCTCTAGCTTCTCGCCGTCAGGTGGGGCCCGCAGCCTGCGAGCCGTACCGACAGCCCGTCGTGGGAGCATGGCCCCCTGTGATAGGGGTGATGTCATGGGCAGCATGGCAACAGTGCCGCGCCGGACGGGAGATCTCTGTCTGGTACGATGCACTGTGGCCACGCTTGGCCCTAGATTGGGGAGGGGGGGCGAGGCGTGATGTAGCCATGCCTTGTCTCATTGCATTTATGTGGAGGCAGACTCTAAGGACGCTTGGGGCCGCTTGCTAGGAGCCGGCCTCTCTAGAGGCCGCCTGCTAGGAGTCGGTCCACTTTGAGGCCGTCTTCTGGGCCTTGCCGTCTTCTAGCAGCCGGCTGCTTGGACCAGCCGGCGGCGAGAAGGCGGCGCTTTGGTCTTTGATACCTGAGGGGCGCAGCCAGCCCTGATGTCTTGAAAAGCCATGGGGAGCTGATGAGGCTACCCGTGGCTAATTACTACGACAGTAGTCCCCGAAGCTGGTGGGGCGCCGCGGCTGAAAAAGGCGAGGGGTCTCAGCGGCTTCCTACTCTGAGGTCTTCATTGGTCTTGCTTCGTCCGTCCTCCGGAGCGCCGGCTGCCAGAAGCCGGACACGATCAGGCGGGCCGCTTGGTGATTTTTGAAACATCTCGGCGGGAACCAGGTGGCGCGGTAGCCTAGCGCTAGGCTTGCCGCCAGCTATTCGTGCGCCAGGTGGTGCCAGCCGGCCAGGCCGCCTGCCAGCCCACGCGCACGATGGGATGCCACCGCAGGCCGGGGCCCTCCATTGCCGGGTGATACGTCTCAAACGTATCTATAATTTTTGATTCTTCCATGCTATTATATTATCTGTTTTTGATGTTTATGGGCTTTATTAAACACTTCTATATTATTTTTGGGACTAACCTATTAACCTAGAGCCCAGTGCCAGTTTATGTTTTTTCCTATTTTAGTGTTTCGCAGAAAGGAATATCAAACGGAGTCCAAACGGAATGAAACCTTCGGGAGAGTTATTTTTGGAACGGAAGCAATCCAGGGGACTTGGAGTACACGTCAGGGAATCAACGAGGAGAGCACGAGGCAGGGGGCGCGCCTACCCCCCAAGCGCGCCCTCCACCCTCATGGGCCCCTCGTGGCTCCCCTGACCGACTTCTTTCGCCTATATATATATATATATATATATATATATATATATATATATATATATATATATATATATACCCTAAAACCATCGGGGAACAGAATAGATCGGGAGTTCCGCCGCCGCAAGCCTCTGTAGCCACCAAAAACCAATCGGGACCCTGTTCCGGAGGGGGGAACCCTCACCGGTGGCCATCTTCATCATCCCGGCGCTCTCCATGACGAGGAGGGAGTAGTTCACCGTCGGGGCTGAGCATATGTACCAGTAGCTATGTGTTTGATCTCTCTCTCTCTCGTGTTCTTGAGGTGATACGATCTTGATGTATCGCGAGCTTTGCTATTATAGTTGGATCTTATGATGTTTCTCCCCCTCTACTCTCTTGTAATGGATTGAGTTTTCCCTTTGAAGTTATCTTATCGGATTGAGTCTTTAAGGATTTGAGAACACTTGATGTATGTATTGCCGTGCTTATCTGTGGTGACAATGGGATATTCACGTGATCCACTTGATGTATGCTTTGGTGATCAACTTGCAGGTTCCTCCCATGAACCTATGCATAGGGGTTGGCACACGTTTTCGTCTTGACTCTCCGGTAGAAACTTTGGGGCACTCTTTGAAGTACTTTGTGTTGGTTTGAATAGATGAATCTGAGATTGTCTGATGCATATCGTATAATCATACCCACAGATACTTGAGGTGATATTGGAGTATCTAGGTGACATTAGGGTTTTGGTTGATTTGTGTCTTAAGGTGTTATTCTAGTACGAACTCTATGATAGATCGAACGGAAATAATAGCTTCGTGTTATTTTACTACGGACTCTTGAATAGATGGATCAGACAGAATAACTTTGAGGTGGTTTCGTACCCTACCATAATCTCTTTGTTTGTTCTCCGCTATTAGTGACTTTGGAGTGACTCTTTGTTGCATGTTGAGGGATAGTTATATGATCCAATTATGTTATTATTGTTGAGAGAACTTGCACTAGTGAAAGTAGGAACCCTAGGCCTTGTTTCCTAGCATTGCAATACCGTTTGTGATCACTTTTATTATTAGTTACCTTGCTGTTTTTATATTTTAGATTACAAAAACCTAGATCTACCATCCATATTGCACTTGTATCAACATCTCTTTGCCGAACTAGTGCACCTATACAATTTACCATTGGATTGGGTGTGTTGGGGACACAAGAGACTCTTTGTTATTTGGTTGCAGGGTTGTTTGAGAGAGACCATCTTCATCCTACGCCTCCCATGGATTGATAAACCTTAGGTCATCCACTTGAGGGAAATTTGCTACTGTCCTACAAACCTCTGCACTTGGAGGCCCAACAACGTCTACAAGAAGAAGGTTGCGTAGTAGACATCACCGGGCCTCGGCACGCGCGCGGATCTGCTGCGGTCGAGGCAAACGGTTGGGATTCCGTGGCGTGATTATTCCACGCCGTTACTGCGCGGTTAATGTGGGGTCGTGGGCACAGTTAATCCCACGATCCCCACGCCCCGTCCCCTCGGCTTCGCAGCCCAGGGCTATAAGTAGGGGGAGGAGGGGGGTGGCACTAGCACGCGCGCCCTCCTCTCCCTTTGCCCCGCTCTCCCTCTTCTCTTCTCTGCCGCCACCGCACTTCCGCACCACGCTGAAGTGCTGTCGCGGCCCGTCGTCACCAAGCCTAGTCTCTTCGCAGCGCCATCGCTTCGTCGAGCCCATGCTTCCATGGCGCGAGAGCGAGCCGGCGACTAGGATGGCTCGAATGTCATCGAGGACCACATCACCTACCTCCGCAACACGCAGCGGCTGCCCGGCGAGGGCTACGTCCAAGCACGCGTCCCGCCTGCGAAGGAGATCTCGCCGGCGCCGGAGGAAGGTGAGTGCGTCATCTTCTGCTCACATTTCCTTCGGGGCTTCGGCCTGCCGGCGAGTGGTTTTCTCCGCTCCTTTCTTCAGTTTTACCACCTCCAGCCGCACCACCTGACACCGAACACGGTGGGGCTGCTGTCGGCCTTCGTCACGTTGTGCGAGGGCTACCTCGGCATTCTCCCCACTCTCGAGCTGTGGGGAGAATTCTTCTACACCAAACTTGGCACCTCTGCCAAGGACACGCCGGCTCAGTGCGGAGCCTTCGTGGCGGTGCGACGACCAGGAGCCGGGAACTGCTTCCCGTCCATTAGCTTGACACAGTCGGTCAAGCTATGGCAAAAGTCATATTTCTACGTCAAGAACGTCAACCCAGCGCCGAACTTCATCAACCTGCCGGCTTACGAAGCCGGCCCACCGGCCGAGCCGCGCACCAACTGGACCTTCAAGCCGAAGCATCTGTCGGCCGCCTCCATCGCCGTCGTCGCCAGGCTCAAGGTGGTGACGGACTCGGAGGGCCTCAAGGCCTCCGACTTGTTGACCGCCTTCGTGGTACACCGGGTTCTCCCTCTCCAGGGCCATCCTCATCTGATCAGTCAGACGAGTGGGCACCGAGACCCGTGCCGGCTGTCAACTCGGGAGATGCCGGCCATGGAGGTGGCCCGCATGGTGAACGAGATCGCGAACTACAAGCTCTCGAAGTCGGATTGGCAGTTCGGCAAGCGGCCATACTCCCGCGCGCGTCCGCCTCCTGCTGTAAGCTCCCGACTCTTCTTTCTTTTCTTGGTTTTTTCTTCTTCTGCCGAGTTCTTCTTTGCCGACTGATCAGTCGGACATGTCGCAGCTTTTCACGACCCAGCCGGCAGCCGACGCCCTGGCACAAGGCCAGGAGTACTTGCCGGACCGAGTGGTCAGCGACGCGGACGACCCCGACTTGGGAGCGGCCGCTTTGGAGGAAGACGACGCGACAGGCGGCTCCGGTGGAGGAGGGGCTCGAGACGTGGCCGGATGATGACGAGGAAGAGGCCGAGCCGTGCCGCCCCCGGCCGCTAACAAGGCGGGAGCGAGCTCCTCAGCTGCGCCGCCCGCACCAGGCAGCGCACCGAAGCGTCGGGCTGGCACGCAGCTGCACGGCGGCCGGCCGAAGAAGCCTAAGGGCTCGGCTGCGGCGACCAGGTGGGAGGAAGCCGCCGCGAAGGCGGCCCGGTTCTAGAGGGCCCCGAGGCAGCCGCCGACAATATCCGCGTAAGAGCATTTCTTTCTTTGTCCTTTTTATGTCTTTTTCGCAAACCCTTTCTGAATTCTTCTTGTTTTGTGTGAGCAGAGCCCCGCTCTCTCTTGAGCGATCGGCCTCCGCCTCCATCATCAGGGGGACGGATGGTTCCACCAACGCCCACCGCATAGACCCACTCGCTGACTTCCGGGAGGCGACGGAGAAGAACGCGCGGGAGGCGCGCGAGGAGAAGGAGAGGGCGGAGCAGGCGAAAGCAGACGCGGCCAAGGCAGCGCAGGAGGAGGCGGACGCGGCAGCCAAGGCCCAGGCCGATGCTGCAGCCAAAGCCCGGGAGGAGGAGGCGACCAAGGCCCAGGCAGGCGCGGCCACCAAGGCGCAAGCGGAGGCAGCCGCACGCGGCCAGGCTCCACAGCTCCTCATCCCGTTGCGCTCCATGCCGCCGGCGCCAGGGGTCCCGGCACCGACTGGAGCAGCCGACAATGAGCAGCCGGTCGCGGAGGGCAATGAGCAGCCGGTCGCGGAGGGAGAGGGGGGCGGCGCCGGCATGTCGAGGGTGGACGCGATCCCGCCCATGCCGACTGTCAACGTTCAGGCCAGTCGGCCTGAGGCACCGCAGGCGCCGCCAGTCGGCAGCGAGCTGGCGGTGGGGGCGACTCCGGTGGCCCGTACTCCGGTGCGCCGTCGTGTAACGAAGGCGACTTCGGCGCCACGGCCGCAGGAGGTTGGGGCCTCAAACTCATCGGCCCCAGAAGGGGAGGCCACTAGTGCCATCCCGCGAGAATGGACGACTGGGGGCGGGACGGGCCTTCCGAAGAGGGCTACGCACGAGGTCCACTCCCTACTTCAGGCCCAAGGTGATGCCCTCAAGGACTATACGAAGACGTTCTTGGCGTCGTGAGCCGCCGTCCGGGTATGTTCCTTGTGTTTTGCTTTTAATTTTTGTAGTCTTCCGTGGGGCCACGCCAGCGCACCCACTGGGTGTAGGCCCCGAGTTTCGGGCCGGCTGCTGAGCAGGCGGCTCGGAACTTGAAGGTCAGTTCCGAGTGCTAATTCCTTCCTTTCTTATGCTGTCTCTGTTGCAGGATTACCACAACATCCGCGCGGCCGCCTTCAACTCCCATGTCCAGGATCTGGCCAAGCGGACCGCTGATTTGACCGAGAGCCGGAGTAAGCACTCCGCTCCCTTTCTCGTGGGGGCGCGTCAGCGCACCCGCTGGGTGTAGTCCCCGAGCTTCGGGCCGACTGCTGAGCAGTGTGGCCGGATCTTCCCGGTGTCTACTTGTTTTCTTTGTTGACTGTTAACTGTCTTTTCTTTCTTGTCTTTGCAGGAGCCAATGCCGGCTTGCGGCAGGAGCTGGGCGAGGACCAAACCGCACTGCGCTCCAAGGAGGCAGAGCGCCTCAAGGTGGAGCAAGAGCGAGACCGCCTGGCCAAGCATCTGGCTGACCAGGCGGACAAGCACAAGGCGGAGCTGCAGAAGCTCAAGGACGCGGAGGAGGCCCTTCAGGCCGAGTTCGAGACTCAACGCTCGAACTGGGTCGAGAAGGAGAAGGCCTTGTCGGACGGCTATGGCGAAATCGAGGACCTCCTCGATGGTTAGTTGTCCTTCTCTTTCTTCCGCCTGCCGACTTGCCATATGAACCGACATCTGGCTTCATATTTCTTTTTTCTTCTTATGCAGAGTATTTCCCTGGTTATTCCGTCGGCGCCAGCCAAGCTGTCGAGGCTCGCCGTGATGAGCGGAGGCTGGCTGGTGCGACGATCGCGCCCAACGCCCCTCGGACCCTTGCCGAGCAGATGCTTGCCATCCAGGCTTGTCTCCATCCAGCGCATCGGGCTCTCTGCCGTCTTCAGCACGCCGGAGCCCAGGTGGTCTCCGCCCTCTGGACGGGTTTTCCTCTTCTGCGCACCATCAATCGGACCTTCGACTGGTTGGAGGTGGCCATCGGTCGCATCGAAGCCTGGAAAGGCTCCTCCACCCGGGCGGGTGCACACCGAGCCTTGGAGTTCGTCAAGGGGTGGTACCCTGGGCTGAACCTGGACCAGCTGGCCACTCTTCATGCCGAGGTCGGCGAGGAGTTGGAGGCCCCAGCTCTATCATCGTGCCGCAGCGATCGCCGAGTACACGGACACCAGCGTCTTCCTCCCTGAATTAGACGAGGCGGGCGTCGAGGTGCCGCCCAACTGGTTCGGGGTGAATCCAGAAGGCGGCGAGGACTCGGTGGAGGAGATCGCCTCGAGCGATGAAGGCGAAGAGGAGGAGGACGAGGATGAGGACGGCGAAGACGATGCGCTGGATGGTGGAGACGGCGGCCGGCTCAGCCTGACCAAGTCTCGACCAACGGGCGGAGTGCCGGCGAGCTGACTGCTGCCGATGCTGACCTGGCCGAGACCCACCAGGCGGCCGGTCCACCACCCGGAGCCTCTACCTCCGTCGACCCCTCTGATCCGGCTGCTGCTCCTCTGGCCTAGGCGGCCAAGTTATCTTTCCTTTCCCTGTTTTGTAACCTCTTGAACAAAAACTGTTAAGTTTGCGCAGTTCCACCCGCTGGGGGTGTATTCAAACTCCATTGAATGCTGGCCAAGGGCCTTTTGCGGTAAAAAAATTATCTTTTGCCGATTTCCGGCTTGTTTTGCTTTTCTACTCTTTTGGCTTTTTCTTTGTCGCCTTCCCATGGCTGCCATCTTGCTAGCCGGACAGCCGCTCTGCAGTCTGTGGCTGGGTCAAGTACTTGGCCGTTTGGGAAAGGCAAGTACTTTAGCCGTTCGGTAGAGTATAGCAAATTAAGTTAGAAACCGGCCGGCCTGCTGCTCAGCAGCCGGTCGGCGAGGTGAAGAGCCAGCTCGGCCTATGCAAATGCTTTAGTCCTTAGCCATTTTTCATGTGGGCACCGTTTCCTGCCTTTATCTCTTGTCGGCCGGACAGTCGCTCTGCGAGATGCAGCTTGTGGCCAGAGAGGGCTCAGGTGCCAGCACACTACTTGTCCGACTGCAGGTGGCATTGACATAGTACAAGGCGGCAAGCCCCCGGGCCGACTGGTCGAACCCGGTGCCAGGCAAAATAAATGAAATAACACATTCATAGGCATAGGACTTATCATATAGATAAAGAGGGTAGCCCTCGAGTGCTCCTCGAGGGCCCCGATATCTTAGTGCTTAATACAAAAGGTAGCGTGGTACATACCGAATCAACTGTAAAATCTTCGAAGAAGATTTGTGTTCCATGGGCGCTCCGACTCCTTGCCTGAATCGTCTCTCTTGCGTGCTCTGGGCTTCTGTGCATCGATGAGGTAGTAGGAGTCGTTGCCCAATGCCTTGCTGATGATGAAGGGGCCTTCCCAAGGGGCCGAGAGCTTGTGCTAGCTGGCTGTTCGCTGGATTAGCCGGAGCACAAGGTCTCCCTCTTGGAAGGATCTTGGCTTGACCTTCCGATTGTGGTAGCGGCGCAGACTCTGCTGGTAGATGGCGGACCGGCTGAGTGCCAACAGCTGGCCCTCTTCCAGCAGATCGATGTCGTCTTCTCATGCTTCCTTCGCCTCCGCCTCCGTGTACATGGTGACGCGAGGTGAGTCAAAGTCAATGTCAGTTGGGATGACGGCCTCGGCAGCGTACATGAGGAAGAATGAGGTGAAGCCGGTTGATTTGTTCGGAGTGGTGCGGAGGCTCCAGAGGACAGCCGGCAGCTTGTCAATCCAGCAGCTGGCAGACCGCTCTAGTGGCTCGACCAGTCGGGGCTTGATGCCAAAGAGGATGAGGCCATTAGCTCGCTTGACTTGGTCGTTTGACTGCGGATGGGCAACGGACGCTAAGTCCAGCCGGATGCCCTGCGTCGCGCAGAAATGGGCCAAAGCTCCCTTGGCGAAGTTTGTGCCATTGTCGGTGATGATGCTGTGTGGTACACCGTACCGGATGGTGATATCTGCAATGAAGGTCACAGCAGTCGGACCATTCAACTTCTTGATTGGCTTTGCTTCAGTCCAATTGGTGAATTTGTCCACAGCGACGAGTAGATGGGTCATGCCACCGCGTGCTGTCTGGAATGGTCCCACCATGTCCAACCCCCAGACAACAAAGGGCCAAGCCAGGGGATGGTCTTGAGTGCAGAAGCCAGTAAATGTTGCTTGGAACTGAACTTCCGGCATCCTTTGCAATGCTTGACCATCTCCTTAGCATCTTCCAAAGTAGTCGGCCAGAAGAAACCATGGCGGAAGGCTTTGGCAACGAGGGATCTGGAAGCCGCGTGGTGGCCGCACTCACCTTGGTGGATATCTTTGAGGTTTGCTTGGCCTTTCTCTGATTCTATGCAGTGCTGGAAGACTCTAGTCACGCTGTGTCTGACAAGCTCTCTGTTTACTATCGTGTAAGGTCCTGCTCGGCGCTGCACTTGCCGGGCCGAGATCTCATCGGTCGGCAACTCTCTGTTTACCAGAAACTTGAGGATGGGCAATGCCCATGAAGGTGCTTGAATTTCCTTTACTTCTACTATGGCCACTTGTACGAGGGCGGTTGGGTTGGGAGGCGGCAGGTTGGAATTGGTTGCCGCTTGCTGCACCGCTGAAGTCCCCGGGCCAACTGCCGCAGCCCCCGTGCCGGGTTGTGAAGTCCCCGGGCCGGGTGCGACCACTGCAGTCCCCGAGCTGCTTGGTGAAGTCCCTGGGCCGACTGCTGCAGCCCCTGGGCCGGGTTGTGAAGTCCCCGGGCCGGGTGCGACTGCCGCAGTCCCCGCGCCGCCTGCTGAAGTCCCCGGGCCGGCTGCTGCAGCCCCCGAGTCGGATCCGACTGCTTCGAGGGGAGCCGGCACGAAGATGGACTCAGATTCTGGAGAAGGCTTGATGGACGGCTTGAGTAGGCATTGAAGGGAGACGCCGGCTGGTATTGCTTGCCGGGTGGAGCCGACTCGTGCCAGGGCATCTGCTTGCTCATTTTCGGCCGTTGGCACGTGAAGGAATTCGCACCCTTCAAAGTATCCGCTGAGTTGCTGGACGAGAAAACGGTAGATCGCCATATTCGCATCCTTGGCGTCCCAGTCGCCACAGGACTATTGGACCACCAAGTCGGAGTCGCTGTAGCACAGGATTCGGCGGATGCCGATATCTTTGGCCAACCGGAGGCCATGTATTAGTGCTTCATACTCGTCCACGTTGGAGGCGGCAAAGTGGATTTGCAATGTATATTTGAGCTTGTCACCTTTGGGAGAGGTGAGGACGATGCCGGCTCCCAAACCGGTGTGCATCTTTGAGCAATCGAAGTGCATCCGCCACTGAGTGGAGTCCAGAGCTGGCGGCAGCTACTGGGTCTCGGCCCAGTCGACGAGGAAGTCGGCCAGTGCTTGGGACTTGATGGCGGTGCGGGGCTGGTAGAAAATGGTGTAGGGGGGCAACTCGATGGCCCATTTGGCCACTCGGCTAGATGCATCTCTGTTGCCAATGATCTTCGCAAGTGGGGCAGTGCAGATAACCATGGTGCTCTTGAAAGTATGGCTTCAGCTTCTTGGCGGCAAAGTGCACGCCGTAGCACATCTTTTGGTAGTGAGGGTAGTTCTGCTTTGAGGTTGACAGCACCTCACTCAAATAGTACACAAGCCTCTGGACTGGCTGTGCCTTGCCGTCCTCCGGGCGCTCCACTACTATGACTGTGCTGACCACCCGGCTGGTGGCGGCGATGTGGAGGTACATGTGCTCTTTAGCAGTCGGAGCCGCCAGGACAGGCGGCGTGGTCAACATCTTCTTCAGCTGGAGAAAGCTTCATCCGCCTTGTCATTTCACTCGAAATGAGTGGTATTCTTCATGAGCTGGTACAAGGGAAGGGCCTTCTCGCCCAGCCGACTGATGAAACGGCTGATGGATGCTAGACAGCCGGTGAACTTCTGGACGTCTCTTAGTCGGGTAGGCTTCTCCATCCTCTCGATGGCCTTGATCTTCACAGGGTTGCACTCAATGCCGCGTTCTGAGACCAGGAAGCCAAGGAGCTGGCCGGCTAGTACTCCGAACACGCACTTCTCTGGGTTGAGCTTGATCTGAAACCGGCGCAGATTTTCAAAAGTTTCCTTGAGGTCTTCTAGGAGTGTATTGCGCTTCTCCGTCTTCACCACAATATCGTCTACGTACACGTGGGCATTTCTGCCGAGTTGCTTGAGGAGGCACTTCTGCATGCAACGCTGAAACGTGGCACCGACATTTCTCAAGCCGAATGTCATTGTCAGGTAGCAGAAAGCTCCGAATGGTGTGATGAAGGCGGTCTTCAGGCGGTCTGCCGGGTTCAACTTGATCTGGTGGTAACCTGAGTAGGCATCCCTGAAACTCAACAACTCGCATCCGGCTGTGGAGTCTATCACTTGGTCAATCCGTGGCAAGGCAAACGGATCCTTGGGGCAGGCTTTGTTGAGACTCGTGTAATCAATGCACATGTGCCACTTGTTGTTCTTCTTCAGCACAAGGACTGGGTTGGCAAGCCATTCTGGGAAGAAAACTTCCATAATGAAGCCGGCTACCAACAGGCGGGCGATCTCTTCTCCGATGATTCTTCTCTTCTCCTCTGACAGTAGGCGGAGGGGTTGCTTGACTGGCTTGGCGTCTGCTCTCATGTGTAACTTGTGCTCGGCGAAATCCGCCGGAACACCCGGCATGTCTTTGGGAGACCATGCGAAGATGTCCCGATTCTCACGGAGGAAATCGACGAGCTCGCTTTCCTATTTGCTATCAAGGTTGGCACCTATGACAGCGTGCCTCTCTGGGTGTTCAGGGTCCAAGGGGATCTTCTTTGTTTCTTTGGCCGGCTAGAAGGAGGCCTGGGTCTCTGACTCTTTGGGTTCTGGTGATAGGTCCGGCTGCTTGCTGGCCATGGCCACCACCCGGTCCAGGAGCTTCTTCTCAGCGGCAATCACTAGGAACTCGGCCAGCCGGCTGCTAGCTGCAGCACAGTCAGCTGACTTCTTGTAATCTCCAGCTATAGTGATAATGCCCTTGGTTCCTGGCATCTTCATCTTGAGGTAAGCGTAGTGTGGTACTGCCATGAACTTGGCCAGAGCAGGTCAGCCAAGTAGTGCATGATAAGAGCTCTCCGAGTCCACCACCTCAAACCAAATTGCTTCATGGCGGAAATGATTCTTGTCTCCGAAGAGAACATCTATCTTGATCTTGCTGATTGGTGAGCAGGAAAGGCCGGGCACAATTCCATGGAAGACAGTCCGACTGGGCTGGAGATGCTTCACTTTGATGCACAACTTCTCCATGGTATCGCGGTAAAGGATGTTGATACTGCTACTGCCGTCTATCAAGACTCAGGAAAAGCGAGCAGCTCGCCTCTCTGTTGCAAAGGTGGCATCCAACACCAGGGCATAGGAGCCCGGAGAAGGCATCACTTCCGGGTGGTCAGCTCGGCTCCAGCTGATGGGCTTCTCGGACCAGTGCATGAACTCTGGGACCTGGGAGGCGACGGCATTGACTTCTTTGTGTTGCTGGCGCCGGCTGCGCCTGTCGTCAGCCTGGCTGGTGAAGACAACGTAGGCTCCATGCTCTTCAGGGAACTCGTCTTGAATGGCGCCGACTGACGGCCGGGCCGTCGGCTATTGATGAGGCGGGGGCAGCTGGCCAGCAGGCGGTGGAGGTAGCAGACCTTTGCCCTTGGAGATTCGAGTGAGCCAGTGGCACTTCCGAGTGGTGTGGTTGGATGGCTTTGCGCCGCTGTGGAACTTGCAGGGAGCATCAAGGGTTTGCTCATAGGAGAAGGCGGGCAACCAATTCGGCTTGCCGCCTCTCTGACGCTTGGGCAAGGGTTGGCCCTCCGGCTGCTGGTCTTCAACTGTCGCCACCTGCCGGCTGGTGGAAGCCGGCATCGGGGTTTTGCGCTTATTGTCGTTCTGCTGCTGGAGCCCATTGGTGTCGCCAGCCGGTGTTCTAGGAGCCGGAGGGAGCACCTTCCCAGAGGCGTCCACTCGGAGCTCCGACTTCATGGAGGAGTCGGTAGTGGCGTACTTGTCTGCTATGATCAGCAGCTCGTCGAGTGTAGCCGGCTCGTCGCAGAGGTGTCGGTGCTTGAGGAGGGTGCCTTCTCTGCACCCAACGGTGAAGTATTCTATGGCTTGCACCTCGTGCACCCCCTCACAGGAGTTGCGCAGTTTGGCCCACCACGTCAGGTAGTCGCGAGTGGATTCGGTAGGGCCTTGGACGCACAGAGAGAGCTAGCGAGGCTTGGGTGGCCACTTGTAGGTGTTGGTGAAGTTGTAGATGAAGACTTCGATGAAATCTACCTAGCTGTTGATGCTGTGGGGCTTCAGGCTGTTAAGCCATGTCCGGGCCGTGCCCTGGAGCATGAGCGGAACGTACTTCATGGCAAAACGCTTGTTGCCGTTTGCTATGCTGACTGCGGTGGAGTAGTCGACCAGCCAGTCGTCTGGCTTCACGGAGCCGTTATACTTGGGCGTGTCTCTTGGGAGCGAGAACCCTTTGGGGAAGGGCTCGTTGCGAATGCGGGGGCCCAAACAAGGCGGGCCCACTGCGTCTTCTTCTTCTAGTGCCTGGGATCGAGCAAGGCGGTCGATTCGATGGCGCGCGTCGTTCTCTTCGACTCCTTCTCGGCGGCCAAGCCGGTCGCCGAGTGTCGGGTGGTCAACAGGCGGCGGGGAGGTGCGCCTCTCCCTGCGAGGAGGAGGAGGAGGAGGCGGATAGTCGCCCCGCTGTTCCACTGCTCTTCGGCGGCCGTATTGGTCGCGCTCGATGGTGAGACGCGTGCGGCTGGCAGCCGGCTCTTTGTCTCTTCGGTCGCGGACACCGCCAGTCGGCGTCCGGGAGGTCGCGCCTTGCTCTCGGCGGGGAGGAGGATTCTCGGCGTGAGCACCGGGCTCTGCCACGCGGCAGCCGGCTTCTTGCAGTTCTGCAGCCGCGTCGATGAGCCGCTGAACACGCTCGGTCATGCAACGGCGCTCGTCGTCCTCCAAGTTGTCCAACTCGTCTGCTGCCGCCTGGGCAGCGCGTATGTTCTCCATGGGCGTGGCGTAGACTGGGCGGTCAGCACCCAGCATACTGGCAATGGCTGCATCACGCTGGCCGATAGTGCCCACGCGGCTAGGCCCGCCAGCAGCCGGCATGCCACAGATGGCGCGGTCAAGCTCGCGCTGGTATACCTCGAAGAGGCGCTTCATGGAAGCCAACTTCTTGGCTCTTTTGACGAGGAGACGCGGCAGGCCTCCAGCGTCTCGGCGTTGGCGTCTTCCGCGATGGGTGCGGATAGGTCTCACAGCGTCGCCTGCAGCGGATCATGCGCGGCTTCGTTGGCGTCTCCGCCATGGCTGATGACGAGCACCTACGTGACAGTGCTGCCGCCACTATCTGCTCGAGGGAGTGGGTCGTCGATGACCACCACGTTGGTGGGGAAGGCGTCGAGGGATGCCGTGTCGGAGTCGACAAGCATCGGGTCGGTGGAGTCAATCGACTCCAGGTCGGAGGCGAGCTCGTTGTTGATGTCAAGCTTGCCAAGGAGATCGATGAGACAACTCTCGGAGCTGGTTGCACCCGCGCCTAGCGCGGGCTCATCGGAGAGGCGGATCTCGCCAACAAGGTCAGCGAGGCCAGCCGCCGCGCAGGCAAGCTCCACGCCATGCAGCGCGTCGGCGCTAACGCCATCAGGCGTGCCCGGCTGGCTGCGCTCGCTAGGAAGGAACAAGGTTCCCGTCCAGAACAGATCTCCGGGCGACGGTGCACCTAGCCCCACGGTGGGCGCCAAATGTTGGGGGTTTGGTGCGACATATGCCAAAGGATGGCTTATCATGGTGGGAGCTAGTAAGACGTCGCCGGTGCCTGGAAACTGGATATGGCGTAGACACGAACGCCGGCGCACTTTACCCAGGTTCGGGGCTCTCCTAGGAGATAACACCCCTAGTCATGCTCCGCGGGGTCTCCGCATGATCACTCAAGCAACAATGGTGGCTACAAGCTTGCTCCTTGAGCTGTTTCTCTAGAGGGGGAAGAAGAACAAGGCTAGCCCTAGCTTCCTCTCTCTATATGGGTGTGTGTGAGAACAAACGTCTGAACACTTTGCATGGGTGTCCTGGGGGGTTTATATAGGCCTACCCCCCAGGGGTACAAAGGTAATCTGGCCGGGCGTAGGACCCGGCCGTCAGTGTCTATGGTCGCCGGCTTCTCCGCCGAGCGGTGGGGCCCGCCGCCTGGTGGTCCCAGCTCGCTGTCTCGTACCTGGCCGACATGCCGCATCCGCCGCCCGCGGGTCTTGCCGGCTGCTCAGCACTGTAGCCGTGCTACTAATGATGCATGCTCTGGGGAGGCGTGGCTACAGTACCGCCGCCTGGCGGGCGTTCACTGTAGCCACTCCCCATCTCTTCTGATTAATGGCGCACAAATCCCCAGGAGGGGGAGGGCCGCCTGGTCATCAGCCGACCTTCCTTGAACCGACTGGCCAGGGATGGCCGCTCTCTAGCTTCTCGCCGTCAGGTGGGGCCCGCATCCTGCGGGCCGTACCGACAGCCCGTCGTGGGAGCATGGCTCCCTCTGACAGGGGTGATGTCATGGGCAACATGACAACAGTGCCGCGCCGGACGGGAGATCTCCGTCTGGTATGATGCACTGTGGCCACGCTTGGCCCTAGATTTGGGGGTGGCGAGGCGTGCTTTAGCCACGCCCTGTCTCATTGCATTTATGTGGATGCAGACTCTGAGGACGCTTGGGGCCGTCTGCTAGGAGCCGGCCTCTCTAGAGGCTGCCTGCGAGGAGTCGGTCCACTTTGAGGCCGTCTTCTGGGCCTTGCCCTCTTCTGGCAGCCGGCCGCTTGGACCAGCCGGCGGCGAGAAGGCGGCGCTTTGGTCTTTGATTCCTGAGGGGCGTAGTCGGCCCCGATGTCTTGATACGCCATGGGGAGCTGATGAGGCTACCCGTGGCTAATTACTCCGACAGGTGTTGGCTTCAGGGATATGGAGGCTTTCAAGTAAATATTTTTGGCTCGGCGAGGTTGGCAGATCCTAAATTGTCCCGAGTCACTATGTGGAAGTTTTAAGAGACTGCTATCTTAGGCACACTAATTTGCTGATTGCTTTTAGTTCCGCTCGTCGTGGTTCCTGACATGGCGTGTATTTTACATGAAAGGAAGTTGCTCAAACAGGGAATCATCTGAAGAATCGTCAATGGAGAAAAGGTCGGTATCTAGCAAGATGATTTGTTACCTTGGAATAGTTGTAGGCACCCTTTGGGAAGGCAAAGGGAAACTAACATTTGTGAAGTGTCTGATCTTCTATTCACGGGCAATAAACGGTGGAATGAGAACCTTATGTACAAGTATTTGGTATCCTTTGTACTCAATATGTATCTTAGCAAATTTTTGGCTATGACCACAACTTTGATTTTCATTTGGTTGGTTACAACTGTTTGGCATGCCGATGGCTCCTTACCAGCTTTACTTCATTTTTAGTCAAAGTTGGCAAACTCATAGGCACACAAAGCCTTGACCAATATTTTGGCAAGCCAAACATTTGATGGGGAAACTCTAGACTCAAACAAAACAAACTCGATGTTACTAATTACTATTCAGTTACCACGCCATCGCTCAATCAAATCAATTAGATTCATCCACGTCATTTTCGCCGTGGTGACTTGTCCTGCTGCTATATGCTCTTTTACTATTGCCGCCATTCTGCAAGCGACATATCAAATCAGGGCATGCAATTGGAGATCGAGGCAAATAACATGTTGCGGATTTTTACCCGTTGAGAGGGCAACAACTTCGTCGCTCAGCCTCGATGCATCGTGCAATAGTTGCGGATATAAGAGCTGAAAGGATCCAAAGCATTGGTTGGAAAAATCGAGCTTTTTTGCGTGGAAAATGGAATTGCTTTGATCATCGAGGAGAGACTCAAACAGATTAAATGATTTACTTTCTGCAATCACCTGGTGAGATCCAGCCTATCCCTAAGCATGACACGACCTAGTCTCAGCTCGAGGGTGCCGGCATGGATTGCCTTTACCACGGAGATACCGATCTTGGCTGGAAGCCTGCCACCCAAAAGGCTTCTCGACAATTAACAACGGACTGCTCAAGGATCATTTTCCTTTTTTTTATAGTTTTGGACATGCATGGTGGAGTTTCTCTTAGTGTGCTTGTATGTACTCTGTTTTGTTTCAATGAAATGGAACCGGGAGAGGGGGGGGGGCATTTGCCCTCCTGAGAGTCCAAAAAGACCCTCAGGAGGGCATTTACCCGTAGAAGCAGAGAGGAGAATAGACCGTGAATAGAACATATAGCCTTGCCATGCCGTAATGAATACTCCCTCCATACCACAATCGTCTTATATCTTGGTACAGAGGCAGTACTACTAGTTTTAGTTGGTGCCCCCTGACGGTTTATTTGGTTATAAGTTTCACATCAACGTTTTCCGCATATATTATCTCTAAAAAATGGTTGTTTTTTCCGCTAACTCTCATTTTATCTAGTCAAATTAGACAACTTGTGCTTTAATCTGCATACAAATATCATAGTCAACACTCAGGAGCGTTACTAACATGTCACAAAACCCACATCTCCTACATCTGACCAACAATAAGGTAACAAATAGCCAGATTCTGATTCTCGGGAATACAGAGCCACAACTGATTCTCAAAAATCCACAGCCATAGTGATTCTCAGGAATCCGTAACACAAGTAATTTCAGTTATCTACATTGATTCAGATGTGTCAAGCCTATGTTCTCCTCCTATGCTTCATTCTTCAAGGTGTTGCCGTTGCTGCTGATAGAGGCGAGATATATATGGGGCTACGTTGAAATTTGTCACAGTAAGTATCCGCTCATAATAGCAATCTTTATATCATGTTTGGTCTTCTCATCCTTCTATTTTTCCATTTACTACTACAGGCTCAACAAAGCCTCACCTTCCATGTAGTATAATTTATTACTTCTCCCTATAGTTGGGCCAATGCCAAAAGAGAAACACAAGAAGGCTAGAGCCAAAATACTCAAACTTCAAGCAACCCGGATCTATATAAGGGGAGGGCCGCGGTTGAATAGAGGACAACTTTTGCATACTCTAGCAACCCCACTCCCTCATAGGAGCACTGGTAGAGGAGAGAAGAGAGAAAGGTGTTTAGGCACTCTAGCTAGTTCCCCGACCACCTCCTATGACACCCTGACCACCTCATTTGTACACCCAAACACTTGTATCCTTGAGCTTATATGAAATTAGATAATGCCCCCCGCGTTCCTGAGAATTTTTTTCATAAATATTCTGAGGAAGGCTAGGATCCAAACTTATGTGCCAAATCTCTACAGGTGACTTGCACATTCTACAATACTGAGATCTACATTAACATAAGGTCAAGAGGCCAACATATGCATCACAATAGAGGTTTACATAAAAAGTACGGATGATATATTTGTAGTTTTGTATGACTCAAAACACCTAGAAGTATGAGAATGTTTCTCATTTACAATAGGGTGATGATTATTAAGGGGGATGTGGATATGGTCCGCGCAAGAATTTTTTGTTGGAGATTAGAATTTTATCAATTCAACATGTACGATATGATTTCTCACATACATTTGCACGGATCATAGGTGTTTTTTTTAAACAAAAGGTAATCCGACCTCTGCATCATCATGATACATGAATAGTAGGTGTGCACCCATCGTTAAAGTGAAGTGTGCAAAATTACCCAATTGTATCATCGTACATGAACTGTCGTATTCTTTAGGATTGGTGAAGAATCACCCTCTTCGGAGCATCGCATAACCGGTTGAAAGAAGAATGAGCATAATCTGCAAGATGTAAAACACAGGTAGCAAAATTTGTGTGTAGTTTCTGTATCATATACTGTTGAGTATAAGGTCTGAAAGGAGCAAAGTGCTACTTGCATGGTTAATAAAGGACTACCTTGCACAACATGGGAGGCCAGCTCGGTCAGGCAGTGGGCGACGTACATGACCCTGACATCGCGTACATGCGGCGAGACCAGGGAAGTCGTGGCAGCGGCGAGACGGTGGCCAACAACATGCGGAGCAAGCAGCAAGGGATCATCTGCTCCGGTGGCGATGATAGGCGGCACTGGTGAGACAGCCAACGACAACGCATGAAGCAAGTAGTAATGGATCGCCGACTCTCGCGGCGATGATTCGCATCAGCGGCTGTGGGACGGCTGATGACGACATGCAGAGCAAGCAGCAAGGGATCGCCGCTCGCCGGCTCCCATCACGATGATCTGCGGCGGCGGTGAGACGGCCGATGATGACGCACGAAGCAAGCAGCAAGGGACCGCCGTCTCTCACGGCGATGATCTGCAATGGCGGTGAGACGGCTGATGACGACACGCGGACCATGAAGCAAGGGATCGTTGTCTCCCCCAACGATCATCTTGCCTTGGCGCTGGGAGCGGTTACCGCGGTCGCAGGGTAGCATGTCTATGTGGGCGACGTTCGACAGCATGACGAAAAACGGGGAGAGCTCGGTGGCGGCATGGGTGATCGCCGCGCGACGCCGCTGTTCCTGTTGCTGCTCGGTGTTGTGTTCTTCCTCCTGGACTTGATGCATTTATTTCCGGTACGTGTGCGTGGCGATCCAATTTAAACTCTGATTGTGAATGGTTGAAGGGGAAAAGACAACAACCACGGAAATCCATAACTCTTGCTTCGGACCTACTTTCGTGCTCCGCATCCTATTAAAGTGCCTCAGTCAGTGTGTTACGCTCCTTTCTTATTTTAGTGGCTGTTAATGTCAGATATCATAAGGACTATTACCACATTAGGATTGAGTTGTTTTGTTCTTCTATTTTCCAGTAAGCCCTATGATATTTTACAACCCATCGTACACCTACCTGCAAGACCCCGACAGAGTATATCATGTGGAATTTCTTGTTCCTATGGTTAGGATGAACCGTTGCAACATCTCGCGATAAATAATTGGGCAAACAAATTATGGTCATCACAATAATATTAGGTCTTGGAACCATGACTTATTACATAACCAGTTTATTCACTCTACATAAAGCAACGGACTCATGCAGACACATGCATATTGGATACTACATTATATGAAAGGCGTGCATGCATCCCTAATCGATCACACCCTTACACTAGTGTAGAACCGGGCTTTAGCACCGGTTCGTAAGGGCCTTTAGTGCCGGTTTTGCAACCGGCACTAAACTAAAGGTGCCCCCTTTACTACTGGTTCGGCACGAACCGGCGCTAAAGTGCCACCACATGGCACGAGCCAGGCCCAGGTGCTGATAGACCATTAGTACCGGTTGGTAGCACCAACCGGTACTATATGTTTGGGGGTTTTGGTTTTAATTTTAATTTTTTCATTAATTTTGTGTTTTCCATTTAATTCTTTTTTGTTTGCTGGTATTTTACGATACTACATATTGTACACGTTATGCATATATATAAATAGATTTTCTCGTAGAACCGATCATATATATATGTAATCGAATGTCTCACAACCATCATTAATTATTCACACATACACATGTATATATATACAATTTTATCTACATGTTGCCTTGGTGCCTTCGGAGCACGATGACAAGTGGTTCATGGGGGCGGTAGCGGGTAATAGTATTCTCCTTTGGGATCTATGACCTGGTCGAGCAAAAATCCCGCTATTTCCTCTTGAAGTGCTCGTATGCGCTCTGTTGATAGGAGCTGGTCCCGCACCTCTTTGAACTGTTAAGAAGGAGATCAATATGCATGTGTATTAGTTGTGTGACTAGATATCGACAATCATGTAAGATTTGTGAATAGTGTTCTGGCAAACGTACCCAGTCCTGTCTATCAGATCTGCTCCTTTCGGACGCCATCATGCGAATGTTCTCACAAACGTAGTATGCACACACTCAGTCCCCGGCGCCTGCTTCAGGGCCTTTACGAGAATAGAATTTAATCAGATAATTATTAATCAAGCATGTTAATTAATTAATGATATTGAATCAAGAATTAAAGAGATGGTAGCTACCTAGCTAGTACTACTTAATTACTTACCTTGGGTCGATACCAACATAGCTTTTGTCGCCATTTTCCTGGAGTCACCTTGATGTACTTTGCCCAAGCCCTGCCCGCCGGCAAAGAAAATTAATAAAGGGGTTATTAAAAATAGTTCATATCAGGAAATGACGAACTAAATAGGCCAAGATATAGTTAATAATGATTGAAAGAACCTGTCAACTATCCCCTTCACGATGCTGTAGTCACTATCTTTTTTAAGTAGTGAATCCAGTACTTCAAATTTTCCTTCGTCAACTTTAATGTCTAACAAGATCCAGTGGAAGCTGCATGTGCATACGTTTGCATGTATAAATTAAGCGGGCATGTGCATAACACCAATCAACTATAACCCTAAACCCTATACACTTATTAACATCTAGCTAGTAAGCAAAAACAGAATTTGTAGTACAAGACAGTGTGACTCACTCGAAGTTGTAAGGAAGTAGTATATCTCCATTGCTATTGAGGCGCTTCAAGAACTCTAGCATGCATTTCTCTACATCTTGTCTACACCATTCCAATTTCCATGTGTATTCATTAACGGTATTTGGGTCAATGAACCCAATGCCATAGCGTCCAGCTTTTTTCATTTCATACATCTTCATCCTGCATAATACCACAGAAAAGAATATATAGTGAGGATATATAATTACAGGTAATTAATGATCAATCAATGAGCACTAGAGCTAGCTTGAGACTTAAATTACAGAAAGAAATCACTTACAGACAATAGCAACTGACGATAGATTTGTCGAGTGCATCTTGATTTAATAACTGAAATAGTTCTGAATACTCAACGGACACAACTTTCTCATGGAAGTAATGCTCCTCTTTGACATTCACCATGAGGGACCCACGATTGGAAATCTTGGTAATGTTCATGTACCACTGATGCAATTCATACATTCTCGTTGGTAGGTTCTTGACCTCGTCTGGCTCGACCAAAGGTTGGCCCCGGACATATTTCTGTTTTATTTCCTCCTCTCTAAGCGGAGACATGGGCTCGATCTCGAGGAGTTGTTCAACAGTGATCTTGAGCATTTCAGCCTGCATTATATGCTCCTCGGTTATTACCACATCGCCCAGCTCGGGAACGTAAACGGTTTGCCCACAATAATATTGGGCGCGTACTCTCATGTGTTGTTGGCACAACAAGCGGGGGGTCGATTGCGCCGCCTGTTCTCCCAGCTGGGGAACGGTTTTCCCGCATGTTTTGACAGCTGCTTGTTGGCTCGAGCTCGAGCTTGCTTCTTTCTGTAGTCGTGCTCGATGTGCCTTCCTGATTTGGCGCTCATAGTCCGAGTCAACAGGCTTGGGAGCTGGTGGTCTAGCCATACGAATGAAGTGGTCAATCTTTTCCTCAGGCACTTTCTCCCTCGGCGGCGTTGCCGGTTTCGGTCGAAAATGAGCGTCCACTTCGGCCCGCACTATTGCATCGTTTTGCTCCTCGGTCATGTCGTAAGGCCTCTGAGGAAGAGGAGCGAGGCTGCTTGGACCATATTTATATCGCTTGTCTCCGCCTGTACTTTCTGTACTACCTCGACTCGTACCGCTACGCACCATAGTTGCGGCGTGTCTCTTCTGCGATTGCTTAGGCGGCGGAGACGGCTGACGTGGCTTAGTTGGAGCAGGAGGAGTGGCCTGACGCTGTGCCGGACTTGAAGCAGGAGGTGTGGCCTGATATGGTGTCGGACTTGAAGCAGGAGGTGTGGCCTGACGCTGTGCCGGACTTGAAGCAGGAGGTGTGGCCTGACGCGGAGTCAGACTTGAAACAGGAGGAGTGGCCTGACGCTGTGCCAGACTTGAAGCAGGAGTCTGCTCACGCGTTCGTGGACTTGGAGGAGCGCACTAGTAGAAAACTGGGCTTTGGTCACAGGGCAATATTCACATTAGTCCCGGTTCAGTCACGAACCGGGACTAATGTGAGCATTGGTCCCGGTTCGTGCGGCCAGGGGCCTGCCGGGCCTCGTGGGGGCATTGGTCCCGGTTCGTCCGGCCCCTTTGGTCCCGGTTGGTGGGACAAACCGGGACCAATGGGCCTCGCTCCTGGCCCACCACCATTGGTCCCGGTTGGTTGCTTGAACCGGGACCAGAGGCTCACCCTTTAGTCCCGGTTCATACCACAAACCGGGACTAAAGGGTTGGTCCTAGTAGCGGTCAGAGTTTAGTCCCACCTCGCCAACCGAAGGGCGCTCACACCGGTTTATAAGTCCGTCCCTCTCTGCCTTGTTGAGCTCCTCTCAAAGTGAAAATAGATGCCCTTATACAGGGAATTTGACATAAATTCAGAGTAAATTTCTTTGAATTTCATAGAAATTTATTATGAATTTAGGTTGAATTTTCTCTATAGGCGCATCTATGTTCATTTTTTATAGTAAATAAAATAAATAAACCTTAATAAAATAATAATAAATAAATAAACCTTAATAAAATAAAATAAAATAAACTATAGTAAATAAAATAAATAAACCTCAATAAAATAAATAAAAATAGCAGCAGTAAAATAAATAAAAATAGCAGCAGTAAAATAAATAAAAATAAAATAAATAAAGTAAAATACATAACTAATTAGAAACAAAATGGAATAAAATAAATAAGTTTTTTGTTGTAAGTAGAAACAAAACAAAATAAATAAAGCAAAAGAGAAAACAAAAAACAGGGAAAAATTATGCCACCTACTGGGCCACCACGGCATGAATACGACTTGAAACCCATCCATGGGGCAGGATTCAGGCCCGCAGAAGGCCCAGTAAGCCCCACAGGCAAAGAGAACGGTTAGGCCCGAAAGTCTGCAGTTGAGAGGAGCTCGAGTGGGTGGGCGCAGCAGCGCTTATAAACCACTCTCGAGCTCTCTCAACTAGCGAGGTGGGACTAAACTTTTGACGCGGGGCAGCACAAGGCCTTTGGTCCCGGTTGGTGCCACCAACCGGGACTAAAGGGGGGCATTGGTCCCGGTTGGTGCCACGAACCGGGACAAATGAGTTGCCTATATATACCCCATCGCCACAGCAGAGCACTCCACAGTGCTCTGTTTTTTCTGGCCGGCGAGGGGAGGGCATGTGGGTGCTCTAGCTCACCTCCTATGGACATGAGGTGTTCGATGAAATGTCTGAGCCACACTAGTTAATCTTTCTCTCTCGAAACTCGACCTCCGAGCTCCATTTTCCCCGAGATTTGTCTAGGTTTAGCGGTTCGTCACGTCCCGTCCCCGTCTTCACCGTTGTCGATCGCCCGCGCCGTTCTCGTCGGCAGCATCACCGTGGTGAGCCTCTTGTTCTTATCTTCTTTCTGAAAGAAAAAAATTCTTACTTTAGATAGATACTTGTCTAATTTTACTTTTATTATTCCTTCTTATTACATAGTGCGATGGTTTTGGTATCCGCCCCCGTCGGCCCTCGTCCTGTCTATGATTCGGATGTGGTATATATTATCTTTTTATAACTATTTGGTTCATTTATTGTTTATGACAAATATGCCGACCAACGTGACATAGATTTTATTTATCTAGGAGGTGGTTGAACCGGAAATTCCAACTGACCCTATTGTCGAGAGGTTAAATTTAGTTGAAGAAGAAAACAATTACTTGAAGGAAAAAATAAAAAAATTGAGGAGGAGAAGATGATATTGGAGTTGCATGTTGCGGATGTCGTCGATGATCACAAGATCAAGATGGATGCAATGCGCTTGAAGATTAGAAAGATTAGAAAATATGCCATTCATACCGAGGGTTAGTATCATTATGTCATTGGATCAATTGTTACCTTGGTTGCGATTATGATCGCATTTGTTTTCGCATTGAAATGTTTTACATAGTTTCAATGTATGGTTTAATTAATTAGATGCTCTGGAGAGCTATATATATGTTGTTAGATGAGAACTATGTATGTACGTTGGTTTATTGTGATGATGAGCTTCTATTAATTTGGTCACTTAATTATCTATTCATGATGTTCTGTAATGGTTTTTGACACACTTAATTATATATAATGCACGCAGATGAACCGGCAATGGACGTACGGTGACAGACACACCTCCGAGTACATTAAGGGCGTGCATGATTTTCTCGGAGTGGCTGAGGCAAACAAGCAGAATGGTTTTATGTGTTGTCCATGCCCTACATGTGGGAATACGAAGTCTTACTCTGACCGGAAAATCCTTCACACCCACCTGCTTTACAAGGGTTTCATGCCACACTATAATGTTTGGACGAGGCACGGAGAAATAGGGGTTATGATGGAAGACGGCGAAGAAGAAGAGGACGATGAAAACTATGTGCCCCCTGAATACGGTGATGCTGCAACGGGGGAAGCTGCTGAAGATCAAGAGGAATCAGACGATGTGCCCAATGATGCTGCAAGGGGGGAAGCTGCTGAAGATCAAGAGGAACCAGTGCCCGATGATGATGATCTCCGCCGGGTCATTGTCGATGCAAGGATGCAATGCGAAAGTCAAAAGGAGAAGCTGAAGTTCGATCGCATGTTAGAGGATCACAAAAAAGGGTTGTACCCCAATTGCGAAGATGGCAACACAAAGCTCGGTACCATACTGGAATTGCTGCAGTGGAAGGCAGAGAATGCTGTGCCTGACAAAGGATTTGAGAAGCTATTGAAAATATTGAAGAAGAAGCTTCCAAAGGATAACGAATTGCCCGACAGTACATACGCAGGAAAGAAGGTCGTATGCCCTCTAGGATTGGAGGTGCAGAAGATACATGCATGCCCTAATGACTGCATCCTCTACCGCGGTGCGTACAAGGATCTGAATGCATGCCCGGCATGCGGTGCATTGCGGTATAAGATCAGACAAGATGACCCTGGTGATGTTGACGGCGAGCCCCCCAGGAAGAGGGTTCCTGCGAAGGTGATGTGGTATGCTCCTATAATACCACGGTTGAAACGTCTGTTCAGAAACGAAGAGCATGCCAAGTTGATGCGATGGCACAGTGAGGACCGTAAGAAAGACCGGAAGTTGAGAGCACCCGCTGACGGGTCGTAGTGGAGAAAAATCGAGAGAAAGTACTGGGCTGAGTTTGCAGCTGACCCAGGGAACGTATGGTTTGGTTTAAGCGCGGATGGCATTAATCCTTTCGGGGAGCAGAGCAGCAATCACAGCACCTGGCCCGTGACTCTATGTATGGATAACCTTCCTCCTTGGATGTGCATGAAGCGGAAGTTCATTATGATGCCAGTTCTCATCCAAGGCCCTAAGCAACCCGGCAACGACATTGATGTGTACCTAAGGCCATTAGTTGAAGAACTTTTACAGCTATGGAATGGAAACGGTGTATGTACGTGGGATGAGCACAAACAGGAGGAATTTAACCTGCACGCATTGCTGTTTGTAACCATCAACGATTGGCCCGCTCTCAGTAACCTTTCAGGACAGACAAACAAGGGATACCACGCATGCACGCATTGTTTAGATGACACTGAAAGTATATACCTGGACAAATGCAGGAAGAATGTGTACCTAGGCCATCGTCGATTTCTTCCGACCAACCATCAATGTCAAAAGAAAGGCAAGCATTTCAAAGGCGAGGCAGATCACCGAAAGAAGCCCGCCATGCGTACCGGTGATCACGTACTTGCTATGGTCAATGATTTACACGTAATCTTTGGAAAGGGTCCCGGCGGACTAGCTGTTCCGAATGACGCTGAGGGACACGCACCCATGTGGAAGAAGAAATCTATATTTTGGGACCTACCCTACTGGAAAGAGCTAGAGGTCCGCTCTTCAATCGACATGATGCACGTGATGAATGACCTTTGCGTGAACCTGCTAGGCTTCTTGGGCGTGTATGGGAAGACAAAAGATACACCTAAGGCACGGGAGGACCTGCAACATTTGCACGAAAAAGACGGCATGCCTCCGAAGCAGTATGAAGGTCCTGCCAGCTATGCTCTTACGAAAGAAGAGAAAGAAATCTTCTTTGAATGCCTGCTCAGTATGAAGGTCCCGACTGGCTTCTCGTCGAATATAAAGGGAATAATAAATATGCCAGAGAAAAAGTTCCAGAACCTAAAGTCTCATGACTGCCACGTGATTATGACGCAATTGCTTCTGGTTGCATTGAGGGGGCTTCTACCGGAAAACGTCCGATTAGCCATTGTGAAGCTATGTGCATTCCTCAATGCAATCTGTTAGAAGGTGATCGATCCAGAAATCATACAAGGGCTAAGGAGTGATGTGGCGCAATGTCTTGTCAGTTTCGAGCTGGTGTTCCCACCATCCTTCTTCAATATCATGACGCACGTCCTAGTTCATCTAGTCGACGAGATTGTCATTCTGGGGCCCGTATTTCTACACAATATGTTCCCCTTTGAGAGGTTCATGGGAGTCCTAAAGAAATATGTCCATAACCGCGCTAGGCCAGAAGGAAGCATCTCCATGGGCCATCAAACAGAGGATGTCATTGGGTTTTGTGTTGACTTCATTCCTGGCCTTAAGAAGATAGGTCTCCCTAAATCGCGGTATGAGGGGAGACTGACTGGAAAAGGCACGCTTGGAGGGGACTCAATAATATGCAGGGACGGATATTCTTGGTCTCAAGCACACTACATAGTTCTACAGAACTCTACCTTGGTGACCCCGTATGTCGATGAACACAAGAACATTCTGCGCTCCAAACACCCAGAGCAGTGTGATGACTGGATTACATGTGAACACATCAGGACTTTCGGCAGTTGGTTGGAAACACGTCTCAGAGGTGACACCACTGTTTGTGATGAGTTGTACTCGTTGTCCAGGGGACCATCTTCGACTGTATTGACTTACAAAGGATACGACATAAATGGGAATACATTTTACACGATCACCCAAGATCAAAAGAGCACCAACCAAAACAGCGGTGTCCGCTTTGATGCAGCAACCGAGAGGGGAAAGGACACATATTATGGTTACATAATGGACATATAGGAACTTGACTACGGACATGATTTTAAGGTCCCTTTGTTTAAGTGCAAATGGGTCAATCTGTCAGGAGGTGGGGTACAGGTAGACCCACAGTACGGAATGACAACAGTGGATCTGAACAATCTTGGGTACACTTACGAACCGTTCGTCCTAGCCAATGATGTGGCACCGGTTATCTATGTGAAGGACATGTCTACCAGACCGAGAAAAAGAAAAGATAAGAAAGCGAATACATCATACGATGAGCCAAAGCGCCACATAGTTCTTTCAGGAAAAAGGGACATTGTGGGAGTGGAGGGCAAGACAGACATGTCTGAAGATTATGAAAAGTTTCATGAAATTCCTCCCTTCAAAGTCAAGGCTGACCCAAGCATCCTGATAAACGATGAAGATTATCCATGGTTACGGCGCAATAAGCAAATGACACAAGCGAAGAAAAAGTGAAGACTTTCTCCCGCAACTATTATGATGATACCATGCCAACTTTGTAACAGGCGAGTATGATACCATTGTCCGTTTTGTACACGAAGTCCATCTAGTTTTTGCCGTAACCCTCTCAACATTCTTGCACATGCTATGTCGATGGAATGATGATACCATGCCAACTTTCAACCTTTTCAGAGTTCATTTGAAATGCTTTTCAATTTTAGGGTCTTATAGCTCAAAATAATTAGTAAATGCATGAAAAATAACAAATGAAGTCAGAAAGGGTTGAAAATTGATGATGTGGCTTTGAATGGTGCAATTTGAACACACAAAAAGTCAGGAATTCAAATAAGTTTAAAAAAATGAAATCCCTTTGTAACAGACGAGTTTCCGTATGAAATCCTGATACTTCGAAAGAGATTGTCTGTTTTGTACACGAAGAGCATCCAGTTTTTGCCGTAACCCTCTCAACTTTCTTGCACATGCTATGTGGATGAAATGATGATACCATGCCAACTTTCAACCTTTTCAGAGTTCATTTGAAATGCTTTTCAATTTTAGGGTCTTATAGCTCAAAATAATCAGTAAATGCATGAAAAATGGTGCATGAAAAATAACAAATAAAATAAATAAGTAATTAGAAATAAAATAATATAAAATTTAATGAAATATATAAGTAGAAACAAAATAAAATAAACTTTAATAACATAAATAAAATTTATGAAACTAAAATTATCAAAGTATTTTCTGTTCAAAATCATTGAAAGCAAAAATAATTTTCATAAAGAACTTTTTTTGTTAGAAACTTTAACAGCAAAAAAAATTACCATAAAGTAAAATAAATAAGTAATTAGAAACAAAATAAAATAAAATAAATAAGTTTTTTGTTGTAAGTAGAAACAAAACAAAATAAGTAAAGCAAAAAAGAAAAACAAAAAATAGGCAAAAAATAAAAATTATGCCACCTACTGGGCCACCACGGCCTGAATACGACTAGAAACCCATCCATGGGCCATGATTCAGGCCCGCAGAAGGCCCAGTAGGCCCACAGGCATGTACAGAGAGGTTAGGCCCGTAAGCCTGCTTTAGAGAGGAGCTCGATAGCTCAGGCGCACCGCACCTTATAAACAGCTGCGGCTCTCTCTCTCAGCTAGCGAGGTGGGACTAAACTCCCACCACCACGCCGCTGTGCAAGGCCATTGGTCCCGGTTGGTGGCACGAACCGGGACCAATGCCACCCTTCGGTCCCGGTTCGTGGCACCAACCGGGACCAATGCCCCCCCTTTAGTCCCGGTTGGTGCCACCAACCGGGACCAAAGGCCGCCGCTTCCCGCCCTTTG
Source organism: Triticum aestivum (assembly GCF_018294505.1). Taxonomy (NCBI): domain Eukaryota; kingdom Viridiplantae; phylum Streptophyta; class Magnoliopsida; order Poales; family Poaceae; genus Triticum; species Triticum aestivum. The sequence continues at coordinate 462,704,475 of NC_057805.1, read as the reverse complement.
GGCTGCTGAAAAGAGGCCCTTGGTCCCGGTTGGTGGCACCAACCGGGACTAAAGGGGGGCATTGGTCCCGGTTGGTGCCACGAACCGGGACCAATGCTCTCAGTATATAAGAAAGGACTTAGCGTTTTTCAGATTCATCTCTGTATCAGTTCCCCCGCCCCGACGACGCCGCCAGGCTGCCCGAGCTCGCCCCGTCGACGCCGTCGCCGCCCTCTGTTGCCTCGTCGACGCGCAGCCGCCCCTTCCCCGAGCACGCCGCCGGCGGCCCGCCCCGACCACGTTGTCGTCGCCCCAGCTGCCCCGACCATGCCGCCGTCGCCTTTGCCTCGCCCTGCCCCGACCACGCTGCCGTTGCCTCTGCCCCTGCCCCGACCACGCCGCCGTCGCCTCTGCCCCTGCCCCGACGCGCCGCCGTCGCCTTGGTCAGGGCCGGCACTGCCCCCTTCCTCCCGATTTTTTCTGCACATATATATGATGTTTTTTCCCTGATTATATGTATATGTATGAGTATATGTATGTGTGTATATCTGTTTATATGTCCTTTTTTAGATCTTTTTTTGCATTTTTATAAAAATGTATATATGTATGTATATATGTTCTCTGTGTATATATATATGTTCATGTATACATGCAAAAGATAGATTTTTAGAAAAGTTAGGATTTTTTCTGTTCATAGATTTTTTTGGTGATATTAATTATTGTAGAATATGCAAATGTTTGTATATTCATATGAACAATGCATTAGGAAAAACCTTTACTTTTTTTCGAAATTTTCTATTTGAACATTTTTTTATGAATGAGAGGAAAAAGGAAAATAAGAAGAGGAAGAAAGGAGAATAAGAGGAGAGGAAGAACAGGAGAAATAAATAAGAAAAGGAAAAAAGAAGAAAAAGAAGAGGAGAAGAAGAAAGGAATAGAAGAGAAGAAGAAAAAATAGAAATTCTTCTTCTCTCCTCTATTCCTTTCTTCTTCTCCTCTTTTTTTTCTTCTTTTTGATGCGAAGATTACATGATTGGTACATGAAAACCTGCAGAGAGTCTGATGGGATGAATACTTTGACGCTGAGAGTTAAACCGGAGCATGACCTCGTTGGAATTGAACTGCTGAATGTTCCATTTGAGGAGCTCTTCTAGTTTTTCAATCAAAAGGCCCTCGATAAATCAACGATCAATTGCTACTGTCTGTAAGTAGTATTACTTCTGTCATTAAGTCTCTCTATATAGGTCAGCTCTTTCATTGCATGTATTTATAATTATCCTCACTATATTATGCAGATTGAAGATCGCCGAATTGAAGAAAAGACAAATCGGTGATATTGGGTTCATTAACACAAATCTCATAGATGCATATACGGTTGAAAAACATGCCAAAGAAGCCGATGCCAACTTGCTACGATCGTTGGTATTAAATCAAAACAAAGATATAATACTCTTTCCTTACAAATTCAAGTGAGTGTTACTGTCTTGTGCATATTCGGTTTCCCTTATTAGTCCAGGTTATGGTAATGTAATTGATGACTTATGCATGCATGCGCAGCTTCCACTATATTCTCCTAGAGATTAAGCTTGAGAAGGGAGTAGTAACCATCTTAGACTCGAGACGAAAAGATCCCCAGGACTATGCGGACATGACTCAAATGCTCGAGAAGTAAGTTAAATCGATCATTATCCACCATATCAGCAACTTTGTCCATTTCCTGATATCAAGTAATTGTTTTCTTTGTCTGGCAGGGTTTGGAGAAAATTCACCACAAAAGCTCCGGGACTGCCGAAGAAGCTGCAATTTAGACACCCAAAAGTAAGTACTATAGGAGCATGTTCCGCACATCTCCTAGTGATTCAAGCGCTAGTTTCATCAATACCATTTAGCATGCTTGCTTATCAGTTAGATTGACCTCTATTTCTTGTAAAGTGGTTGTGGCAGGAACAAGGGAATGATTTCTGTGGATACTACGTTTGCGAGTCTATCTGCCACACGGCCTGTGAGCGGGGCTACTCTGACGAACAATATGAAGTGCGTAAGCAATAATATTCACAATTTTATTTTATTACCATCATTTGTGTCGAGTTTCATTTATTCATATATATATGTATTGACCCCCTTCTTCAAATTAGATGTTTCGGATGCGGGATGAACTCCTAGCAGAAGATCGTATGCGAGCATTTCAAGAGGAATTGGCGGCATTCTTCCTTGACCACGTGATCGCTGAAAACGGAGAATACTATGTGGACCCTGTGTTCTTACAATTTAATTAGGAGATTATATTGTAAGAGATAATTATTGTATATTGATATCACTTCTCTCTGTATGCATATGTTCATGACGATCTTCTGTTTCCTTCATTTGCTTACTAGCTAGCGTGTCTAGTCCTCTCCATGCGTATATAGTACGTAGCGTCGACCAAGCACGGAGATAAGAGAGGACACTTCTCTCTATTAATTAGCTAGCTAACACAATATATGAAACACCTAAATTAACCCCCCCAAAACCCCCCAACCCCCCCCCCTTTAAAAAAACAGAAACCCCAGCCCTTGAAATGCTGACGCGTGGATGCCTATTGGTCCCGGTTGGTGAGACCAACCGGGACAAAAGGCCCTGCCTATTGGTCCCGGTTGGTGGCACCAACCGGGACCAAAGGCCCCCCTGCCCGGGCTGGCAGCAGCGGCCACGTGGAGGACCTTCTGTCCCGGTTCGTATAAGAACCGGGACTAAAGGGTAAGGGCTTTAGTAACGACCCTTTAGTCCCGGTTTGAAAACTGGGACAAAAGGCCCTTACCAATCGGGGTAAAAGCCCCTTTTTCTACTAGTGGCGGGAGTCTGCTAACACGGTGGCGGACTTCAAGGAGGAGTCGGCAGACGCGGTGTCGGTGGACTTCGAAAGATGATGCAATCCTTTCTCCATAGGATGATACGATGTATGGCCTCTCCCAGTGTGTGCTCGTCGTCACCTCCAGGAATGTCAAGATCTAGCCCCGAATATGGGTCCACCACCTCATCAACCAAGACACGAGCATAGCCCTCTGGAATCGGGGCGCAATGGAAGGTTGCTTCGGGGGTAATTGTAAAAGCAACGGCGTCCACCACCTTCATGGATATGTTCTTCATTTTGAAGTGTAGCTCACAGTTAGTGTTCTCTATGATGTCATCCACAGGGTATGTATCCAGCAGTGCGTCGCCCGGGGCAGAACCAACGCTGCTTCTCGGCATGGATGGGACGGTGCTATCCAATGCTGGATGATCATCCGCTTGCTGCTGCCGCTGCTGAGACCCCCTTTCCTGGCTAAGTGAGTCGATCTGCTGCTGCTGCTGGAATTTGAGTGCCAAGTCCGCGTGCCTTGCTTCTAGGCCTTGAAGGCGTTCCGCGTCCTGCTTCCTCTGTTCCTCCTCCAGCTTCCTCTTCTTCTCCTCCTCCATCTTCTTTCTTGCACGGGTCCTGTAGTCATTGTTCCATTCCGAAAAGCCCTCATACCAGGGAATAACGCCCTTGCCTCGTGTTCTTCCCGGGTGTTCAGGATTTCCCAGGGCGCGCGTAAGCTCGTCGTTCTCTCTGTTGGGTGTGAACACCCCCTTTCGAGCATCTTCTATTACGTCAAGTAACTTTTGTTCTGCTCCTTTTAGACTTGCCTTCTTTGAAACCAGGTCTGTCTTCGGGTCCAACGCCCCCCCATGCGCATAGAACCAAGTTTTGCACCTGGGGGGCCAGCTCCTAGTAACCGGAGTGACCCCTGCATCCTCCATCTCTTGCTCAGACTTATCCCACTTAGGCATTGCCACCGCGTAGCCACCTGGACCCAGCCTATGGAACTGCGTCTTTTTTGCAGCATTGGCCTTGTTTTTTCTCGACCGTTCCTTAGATAATTCTGATTCCTTGAATTTCACGAAAGCGGGCCAGTGTTCTCTTTGCTTCTCCAGTGTTCCCTTGAATTCTGGAGTCTTCCTTTCTGCAGCGAGGTAGTTGGCCCATACAGTTTTCTTGTGGGTGTTGAATGCAATTGCCATCTTCTTAAGAGCAGCGTCCTTGACTTTCTGCACATCTGCATCAGTGAAATAATCTGGTAGGGTGAAATGTTCCATCAGAGATTCCCAAAGCTTTTGTTTTGCTCTGTCGTCGACCCAAGTAACATCTGGGCGTTTAGTTTTTGGCTCTTTCCATTCTTGAATGGAGATCGGGAGTTGGTCCTTCACAAGAACTCCGCACTGACGAACGAAATTGTTCGCAATGTTCTTAGGCGTGAGGGGTTCACCACTAGCTTTGATGGAATCGATGTTGTACTTTACACCCTCCTTCAACTTTTTGCCCGGGCCGCGCTTTGTCCTGCTATCTGTAGAAGCAGATTTGCTCGATCCGGAGGGCTGAAAGAAGAAAGATCGATTCGTTAATATATCTTCAAATAAAAAAACATGTGATGATCACTAGATGCCTGCTTATATAAATATACCTCGCCGGTAGTCTTTGTTATTTCAAGATCAACATTGTATTCGTCATCATAATCATTGTCTGCGTCATCATAATCAGAATCATAGTTCATGACTTCATCAGCTCGGTCGTCGAGATCGAATATCTTATCATCACCCTCCCCGGTATTGTTCAGATATTGGGAGCTGTCATTTGCTTCATTCAGATCATCTGGCCTGCTAGGGATGCGTATGATCTCGAACAGGGCCTCTTCTCCCTCTCTGCCGGTATTGTCCGCCATAGCTTTTATTTAACTAATACCGAAGAAATATAAAACAATTTAGTATTCAAATTACAATGCATGGATGCAATCAATAAGGAAAAACTGAATCATATAGTACATAATATGCATCGTCTCGAATAATATAGAATCTCGAATACATCGTCTCGAATAATATATAATCTCGAATACATCGTCTCGAATAATATATAATCTCGAATACATCGTCTCGAATAATATATAATCTCGAATACATCACTGGCTAGGTAGCTAATAAAGATCGAATACTATAGAAGAATCTAGGCCACTCGCGGTTCCTGGGGCGCGGGCGGTGGACACCCAAAGACAAGGAACCATCACAGGATCATATCACCGGTCATCTGCCCAAAGAACTTGCCAGGTATTGGAGAACCTGACGTCCATAGCAGCCATGTAGCGATGGACGTGCTCGTCCTCCTCCCTAACACGACGACGCACCACCTCCGGCGGGGCCGGCTCCCTCTGCACTGAATGTGGCCCACGCGAACGCCACCAAAGGAGATCAGGGTCGACGACGGGACCCGAGGCCGGGTTCCTTACCAAGCGTCGTGCCCCTCCAGGTAGCACCTCCCAGTGCCAGCCCAGCGGAGCCCAATCGCGGACATGGGTCCTCTGAAGCAGGACGTCGTCGCGAACGGGTCGACGGCGAGGATGCGGGCCGGGCATCGTCGACAACAAATACTATATGCCGCAAAAGTAAAGTAACATTTTTTAAATGATTGGATTGTGATTTCTTATATGAAAATTCTAAATTTTATAACTAAAAATATAATAAACTAAAAAAACATCCACCATATCTAAAATTAACATTTCTATAACTAAAATTGTATAACTAATTTTTCTTTAACATTTCTATATAACAAACATTTCTATAACATTAATACAGAAAAAACTAACATTTCTATATATAACTAACATTTCTATATAACTAACATTTCTATATAACTAACATTTCTATAACATTAATACAGAAAAAATGAAAAAACTAAAAACTAATAACTAATAACAGAAAAACTAAAAACTAAAAACAGAAAAACTAAAAACTAAAAACAGAACAAAAATTGTGTATGTGTGTGTATGGTGTGTGTGTGTATGTGTTGTGTGTGCAGGCGATGGCGACGGCGAGCCAAGGCGACGGCGCCGGCGGCGCGCGCGGCGGCTTCGATTGGAGGGAGAGGAGAGGGGGGACAGAGGCTCACAGCGCAGGCGAGGTCGAGGCGACGGCGACGGCGACACAGGCCGGTGCGGGGACGGGGACGCGGGCCGGTGCGGGGATGGGGACGGGCCGGCGACGTGGACGGCGCGACGAGGACGGGGGTGGCGCGGGGTCGACGGGTACGGCGCGACGGCGGCGGCGACGGCGAGGGACGGGGCGGCGGCGATGAAGCAGAGAGAAGTGGGAGGAAACTGACGAAATTTTCGTAAGTGTTTCTTATATAGGAGGGGCCTTTAGTACCGGTTGGAGCCACCAACCGGTACTAAAGGTCGATTTTGGCCAGGCCAAGTGGCGGGAAGCGCACCCCTTTAGTAACGGGTGGTGGCTGCAACCGGTACTAAAGGCCCCCCTTTAGTACCGGTTGGAGCCACCACCCGTTACTAAAGGGGTGCGCTGGCGCAGGTGCGGTGTGGCAAGTTTAGTCCCACCTCGCTAGCCGAGGGGCGCCCGCACTGGTTTATAAGCCGCAGTGCGGTAGCTCTCTCGAGCTCCTCTCCAAAGCAGGCCTACTAGGCCTAAATGTTCTGTGCTGCCCTGTGGGCCTACTGGGCCTTTGCGGGCCTGCATCCTGGCCCAACAACAGGTTGGGTTTCTAGTCGTATGCAGGCCGCTATGGCGCAGTAGGCGGGCTTTTTTATTTTCTTATTTTTTTGCTTTATTTATTTTTGTTTTATTTATTTTTGAGTTGTTTTTGCTGTATTTAGAGTTTCTTTGTGAATATTTTTGCTTTAGGTACAAAAAAGTACAAACTTTCTATTAGTGCCGGTAGTTTACAAATTTGAATAGTTTACATTTTTAATTATTTGAAAAATTTGTGTGAATCAGTAGTTTGTGAATAACTTAACTTTGAAAATAGATTTTCCAGTGATTCTTTTATCTTATGTTTAATATTAGTGTGTTTTATCATTATATTCAATTTGGTAATGCTTAGGTTATTTAAAAAATGAAATGCCTTTGAAACGGATGAGTTTTCGTCCGAAACCCTGATACTTCGAAAGAGATTATCCATTTTGTACACGAAGTGCATCCAGTTTTTGCAGTAACCCTCTCTAATTTTTTGCACATGCTATGTGGGTGAAATTATGATACCATGCCAACTTTCAACCTTTTCCGAGTTCATTTGAAATGCTTTTCAATTTCAGGGTCATTTAGCTGAAAAAAATCAGTAAATGCATGAAAGAATTTGTTTGCACATAAAATTTGTTCGCGTTTCAAATGCCAAAACACATAACTACCCTAACTATTACAGAGATTCCCTCCAGGGTGTTTAACACAGAAGAAAGTGATGATAGTGAAGCCGATCACTTCCCAGATCTTTGGGTGTGAAACTTTTTCTTTGCGTGTGTCCCTTTGCGCCGTAGCCATGGAAAATCTTCATCATTTAACTGGATGCTCGGGTCAATATTCACTGTGAATGGAGCAATTTCATCAAACTTTTCATAATCTTCTGACATGTCTGTCTTGTCATCCACTCCCACGATGTTTCTCTTCCCAGAAAGAACTATGTGGCGTTTTGGCTCATCGTATGATGCATTCGCTTCCTTATCTTTTCTTTTTCTCGGCTTGGTAGACATATCCTTCACATAGAAAACCTGTGCCACATCATTAGCTAGGACGAATGGTTCGTCTGCATACGCAAGATTGTTGAGATCCACTGTTGTCATTCCATACTGCGGGTCTTCCGTTACCCCATATCGTGTCATATTGACCCATTTGCACCGAAACAAAGGGACCTTCAAACCACGTCCATAGTCAAGTGCCCATATCTCCTCTATGTAACCATAATATGTTTCCTTTCCCGTCTTGGTTGTTGCATCAAAGCGGACACCACTGTTTTGGTTGGTGCTCTTCTTATCTTGGGCGATCGTGTAAAATGTATTACCATTTATCTCGTACCCTTTGAAAGTCATTATATTCGAAGATGGTAACTGGGACAGTGAGTACATGTCATCTTCAATAGAGGCGTCATGCATGGTACGTGTCTGCAACCAGCCGGCGCAACTCCTGGTTTGTTCACGTGTAATCCAGTCATCAGACCGCTCCGGGTGTTTGGAGCGTAGAAAATTCTTGTGTTCGTCCATATACGGAGCCACCAAGGCGGAATTCTGTATAATTGTGTAGTGTGCTTCAGTGATAGAATGTCCGTCCATACATAATTTTTATTCCCTCCTAGCGTGCCTTTTCCATCCAGTCTGCCCTTATGCCGCGATTCAGGAACACCAATCGGCTTAAGGTCAGGAATAAAGTCAATACAAAACTCAATGACCTCCTCATTTTCATGGCCCTTGGAGATGCTTCCTTCTGGCCTAGCACGGTTATGAACATATTTCTTTAAGACTCCCATGAACCTCTCAAAGGGGAACATATTGTGTAGAAATACAGGACCCAAAACGTTAATCTCTTCGCATAGGTGAACAAGGACGTGCGTCATGATGTTGAAGAAGGATGGTGGGAACACCAACTCGAAACTGACAAGACATTGCACCAAATCATTCTCTAACCTTGGTATGATTTCTGGATTGATTACCTTCTGAGAGATTGCATTGAGGAATGCACATAGCTTCACAATGCCTAATCGAACATTATCCGGTAGAAGCCCCCTCAATGCAACCGGAAGCAATTGCGCCATAATCATGTGGCAGTCATGAGACTTTAGGTTCTGGAACTTTTTCTCTGCCATGTTTATTATTCCCTTTATATTCGACGAGAAGCCAGACGGTACCTTGATACTGAGCAGGCATTCAAAGAAGATTTCCTTCTCTTCTTTGGTAAGAGTGTAGCTGGCATGACCCTGATGTATGCCATCTTTTCCATGCATACGTTGCTGGTCCTCCCGTGCCTCAGATGTATTTTTTGTCTTCCCATACATGCCCAAGAAGCCAAGCAGGGTCACAAAAAGATTCTTCGTCACGTGCATCACGTCGATTGCAGAGCGGACCTCTAGATCTTTCCAATAGGGCAGGTCCCAAAATATAGATTTCTTCTTCCACATGGGTGCGCGTCCGTCAGCGTCATTCGGAACAGGTTGTCCGCCAGGACCCTTTCCAAAGACTACCTTCAAATCCTTGACCATATCATGTACATCAGCACCAGTACGGTGGCGAGGCTTCGTCCGGTGATCCGCCTCACCTTTGAAATGCTTTCCTTTCTTTCTTATGGGATGCCTGCTCGGAAGAAATCCACGATGTCCCAGGTACACATTCTTCCTACAATTGTCCAAATATATACTGTCGGTATCATCCAAACAGTGCGTGCATGCGCGGTATCCCTTGTTTGTCTGTCCTGAAAGGTTACTTAGAGCAGGCCAATCATTGATGGTCACGAACAGCAAGGCCTTTAGGTCAAATTCTTCCCCCATGTGCTCATCCCACGCACGTACACCTGTTCCATTCCACAACTGTAAGAGTTCTTCAACTAATGGCCTTAGGTACACATCAATGTCGTTGCCGAGTTGCTTAGGGCCTTGGATGAGCACTGGCATCATAATGAACTTCCGCTTCATGCACAACCAAGGAGGAAGGTTATACAAACATAGAGTCACAGGCCAGGTGCTATGGTTTCTGCTCTCCTCCCCGAAAGGATTAATGCCATCTGCGCTTAGACCAAACCATACGTTCCTTGCGTCATCTGCAAACTCCTTCCCGTACTTTCTCTCAATTTTTCTCCACTGCGACCCGTCAGCGGGTACTCTCAACTTTCCGTCTTTCTTACGGTCTTCTCTGTGGCATCGCATCGCCTTGGCATGCTCTTTGTTTTGGAACAAACATTTCAACCGTGGTATTATAGGAGCATACCACATCACCTTGGCAGGAATATTCTTCCTGGGGCGCTCGCCCTCGACATCACTGGGGTCATCGCGCCTGATCTTATAGCGTATTGCACCGCATACCGGGCAAGCGTTCAAATCCTCGTACTCACCGCGGTAGAGGATGCAGTCATTAGGGCATGCATGTATCTTCTACACCTCTAACCCTAGAGGGCAGACAGCCTTCTTTGCTTCGTACGTACTCTCGGGCAATTCGTTGTCCTTTGGAAGTATATTCTTTATCATTACCAGCAACTTTCCAAATCCCTTGTCAGATACACCATTCTCTGTCTTCCATTGTAGCAATTCCAGTGTGGTGCCCAACTTTTTCTTGTCAGCTTCGCAATTCGGGTACAACAATTTCTTGTGATCCTCTAACATGCGCTGCAACTTCTTCTTCTCCAAATCACTTGCGCAGTTTCTCTTTGCATCGGCAATGGCCCGACCTAGATCATCAGCGGGCTCATCTGATGCCTCTTCTTCAGCTTCTTCCCACATTCCCGGCTCAGCTTCTTCCCCCATTGTTGTATCATCGTATTCAGGGAACCCATGGCCAGGATAGCTGTCGTCGTCCTCTTCTTCTTCATTGTCTTCCATCATAACCCCTCTTTCTCCGTGCTTGGTCCAAACATTATAGTGGGGCATAAAACCGGACTTAAACAGGTGGACGTGAATGGTTCTAGATGTAGAGTAATGTTGATAATTCTTACAGACTAAACATGGACAAGGCATAAAACCATCCGCCCGCTTGTTTGCCTCAGCCGCAAGCAGAAAAGTTTGCACGCCATTAATGAACTCGGGAGAGCATCGGTCATCGTACATCCATTGTCGGCTCATCTTCATTACACAACACCGAATAGACCAAATTAATACAAGTTCATACATAAAGTTCATACAAGCCTTAAATGCAACAAACAAATAACTCTCTAACTAAAGAATTTAAATACAACAACAAATGCGATCAAGATCGCAACTAAGGTAACAATTGATCCAACAGCATAATGATACCAAGCCTCACTATCAATGGCATATTTTCTAATCTTTCTAATCTTCAAGCGCATTTTCTCCATCTTGATCTTGTGATCATCGACGACATCGGCAACATGCAACTTCAATTCCATCTTCTCCCCCTCAATTCTTTTCAATTTTTCTTTCAAATACTCGTTTTCTCTTTCAACTAAATTTAACCTCTCGACAATAGGGTTGGTTGGAATTTCCGGTTCACAAACCTCCTAGACAAAAATATCTATGTCAACTTGATGGGCATAATTTGTCATAAACACGAAATGCAACAACTAGTTTTAAAAGAGAATATACCATATCCGAATCATAACAAGGACGAGGGCCGACGGGGACGAATATCAAAACCATGGCACTATGTATAACAAACAACATACGGGTAAGATAATTATACGAGTAACTATATATCCAAATCACACAAACATCAATTTGGTAATGTAAAACATTCATGAACAAGAGGCTCACCACAAGGTGGTGCCGGCGATGGAACGGTGCTGGCGATCGACTGTGGTTACGACAGAGATTTAGAAGGCACTAAGTAAACCACACCTACATATGCAAACTAAGTGTTAGTTTTGACCACAAATTACATATAAATCAAATACTAGCACATATATTTTCTACCAAATTACTAAACTCATAAATTAATCACTATACAAAGCATTGTAAGAGCTAATCTAGCAATGAGAGATGAAAGGACAAAGTTGCTAACCTTTATGATCATTTGAATGGATGGGGGCCATCAAATCTTGACAAATTTTGGGCAAAATGTGTGATGAGCTCGAGAGGAAGAGGGAAAGAACAGAGAGGAGACGGAAAAGGGGAAGAACAGAGCGAGCTCGGGTGGACGAAGGGTTTATGTAGGACGACCTTTAGCACCGGTTCGTGCCATGAACCGGTACTAAAGGTGCTGGAGGGGCCCCGGACTGACAACATCCTGCCACCACTCACTTTAGTACCGGTCCGTGGCACGAACCGGTGCTAAAGGTCGGCCACGAACCGGTACTAATAAAAGCGGCTGGCTAGCCGTTGGAACCGGCACTAATGCACCCATTAATGCCGGCTCAAAAGCAAACCGGCACTAATGTGCTTGACATTTGACCCTTTTTCTACTAGTGTTAGCTGCATCTGGGGCTCTGCACGAAGTTGCTAACTGGAAATGACTGGTCGAACGTGGCTGCATGCTCACTACCAGTAAACCTGAGCTTGTCACCAATGCGTGGAACCGTGTGGAATGCGAGAAACCCACTCCACCTGTATCCTCACGCCACCCAGTTGGGTTATGGATCCGGGCCGGATAACCCCACTGACTATGCTGTCAAACCGAATCTTGTGAGATCCACCGGCAACCGTAACGTTGAAATCGCACGAGGCGGGGAGGGTCACCTCAACGGCGCCCCCATCATGGTTCACGTACGACTTCACGCCCAGAGGCAAGAGAGCCCGCAGGAAGTTGTTTTTCGCCAAAAGGTGGTACGCTGTGTCGGAGGTGGCCGCTTGGAGGATGGAAACCATGAAGACGATGAGGAGCAGATGCTGGATGGCCATGGCTAGCTAACTGTTGCTGCTTACAAATTGTATCAAGGAATATGAGGAATGGGGAAGTACGTCTAGACTGAGGCAGGCCGGGTATTATATATGCTGCCCAACGAAATCAAAGTCAATCGTACTTTAATTGCATTTATTTTGTTCCTAATTATCATTCCATCAACCGCCTCGTCAAATATGCTAAATATATCATCCCATTAAATCATATTTATTTCTGGCCTAGAACATACTATTGTTAATGGTTTTGCCAAAACGTTCCTCAAATCTGCATAATCAATACGTACCGTGAAATGAGATTGAAAACATATCCTACGTACCTAAATAGTTTATCCTCGCTATTTCTATTATCTTAACATGCACACATGTCACATCATCAAAGATCCAGCACAACATGCATGAGAATTATTTTTTATTATGAATTGACCCTCATTAATTCTATTTATTTCAACATACACATATAAGCCATGCACATATGCCACCTCATCGAAGGCCCACCCAACATGCATGGGAAAAAATCCATTATATTATTTTACTACCTATATTGGACAAATATTTTTCAACTATACAATATATAATATGGTTTTTTTAGTTTTTTCTCATATACTATTAATTCAAATGTTTCCTACAACCAAATATTTTTGGAATATATTACAACACTTGTTTCATTTCCTCCTCAAAGCCTGATTCGTTAATACTCCGCACGAAGCCGGCGGTTGTGCAAACCGCCTCCAATATCATGGACAGCACATGTGATTTCGTCCCGCTTTCTATTCCCTTCTTGCCACAAGCAGTTTCATACGAATAACCACCTTCATTTTGTATGTTCATTTCATCAAGCATCCAGCTACTAAGCTACTAGCAAAACCACAGGAAAGAGGACGCGTGCAGGAGCTCGTAACAAAGGTGCGAGCAAGGTGCACTGAGATGCGCCGACCACCGTAGGGAACATCACCGGCTCATCACCGCCCCTCGCTACCTCGATAGCCCATTTCCTTCTCGTTGTTGGCTTGTCAGCGCTGCGCCGCTGTGATTCTGCCTGCAGGCTTGTATCTTTTGTTTTTAACTTTGTTGTTCGGATCGTTGAACTTGTGGATTTGTAAGGACCTCAGTTTATGGCCGAGGAAGCGCCTCCTTTCTAAAAAAATGTTAGGGGTATAAATGTTTTCTTTTAGGAACTCTCCCCAGCTAATGATAGTCAGATGAAACACTCCTCAATTTTTGTATTACTTAACTAGTCACGTGAATGAAATTGAAAGTAAACATTCAAATAAACATAGGCATACATCATTCATTTGCACAAAGCTTTGCATCTCATAATAGACATGCATATAGAATTGAAATTTCAGAGCAACAGTCATTTACGCACTTCACAGCCAACATATGAAACATATGCAAAAACCTAAAAATGAATCAAGGGGAAACATCAACATCCCCAACAGTTTGATCCTTTATGTTGGCTTGGGTACCGATGAGGCTTCTCTTCTCTTCAAATAATGTTGTGCAGTGCAACTAAAACATAAAACACCCGCAAGAAAGAAATATTTCATTTAGATATACTTGAGTTTTACATCGGTATGCGGTGCATAGAATGATTATCTCCTCATTGTCCAGATCATCTCTTTCAGGATGCCTACTCAGGCCAGCACAGACTCATACATAACATCCAAAATGAAGAGTGCAGAGGAGCAGGTGCCTACCCCTCCACCTTCCACTTCTCTTAAAGTTTTCTTGTGCAATGCAACTAAACTAAAAAACAACTCCAAGCAATATATTTAATTTAGATCTTGTTGGGTTATGATACGTCTCCAACATATTTATATTTTTTATTGTTCCATGCTATTATAATTGTTGGGTCATGAGCCGAAAGCAAGCCATAGAGCGTTCTCATCGTGATCCTTGAAGAGCCGGTCCAGACCTACGGTGAAATACGCTCGTTGAAGCGCGTACACGTTGCACCCTTCCTCGTACGGCTTGTCCATCGCCTCCACTCACCGCTGATCACGCCACCGCATCCAGTGATGGTGTCGCGGCAACTCCAGGACCACTGAATCTTATACCAACTGTGAGCAACTCACTCGATCGAGAGGAATTGCTAGGGATTAGAATTTGAAATTGCGGAAATTGGTTTGTTAGCTAGCCGCCCGTCCACCCTCACAGCAACACGATTACACCGCCTGATGTCATAATCCAAATCCCAGCCAGGAGATAAGAGAGAAGTATAATGCCTATTTAAACTAGTGATCAGTAATATAGTAGAAGGGCCTGCTCATAGTCCATCAACCATCGCGTTGGGTTGATCTCGAGCCTAGGCTGCTGTTAGAGCATAAAAATTGTATGCGATATTGAGTCCATCACACATAGTTAGAACATACAAACTATGTGCAATAGGAAGGGTACATCACATACGGTTATAATTAAAAATCGTGTGCTCGGATGGGTTGGCGATTGGGGTGCCAACACACACGCTTTCAAAACCGTGTGCGATGAATGGGCTCGACTAGGTCTAACATAAGTGCTACATTATACAATTACTCATTTTTTACAAGCAAACATAGCACCAGACATAATTCACAATCGGACAACCCATCGCACACCCTACGATATTTTGTTCTGCCATTTCTCTACTAGTGGACGAAAGGCACTCGGCTTACGTCGGTATGCCGACATGATGTACCTTGAGTGCGCTACGCTGAGTGTCAAACCCACCGAGGCGAAATCAGCCTTTGCTAGGTGGTCTGCACACTCAGCTTAATATGCTTTCTTGTAGTGGAGCATCTTCGACGGATGATGTAAAATAGCC
The DNA here is from genome assembly GCF_018294505.1 of Triticum aestivum. Classification (NCBI taxonomy): domain Eukaryota; kingdom Viridiplantae; phylum Streptophyta; class Magnoliopsida; order Poales; family Poaceae; genus Triticum; species Triticum aestivum. The sequence goes on along the minus strand of NC_057805.1, from coordinate 462,689,371 downwards.
GTTGTGTCAAAAAAATTGTCAGTTAGGTCACTTTGGGCAAAAAAAGTGTCCAAAAGATGCCCTATATACCTATTTGTTGCAAAAGAAAATTACCCAAAATTTTGTTACACATCAGCAGCGCTGAAACCAAAAACAATGCAGCAGGAACCCAACCACTCGCGATGAGACTACCCCACCGCCGACGGTCGCCACCCCACACCTAGTCTGACCGACTGTCGCAGCTCATGCCGCCGCCGCAACTCAATCGGCTGTTCTCAGCCCCGCCGCCACCCTGCCGCCCGGGATGTCTGCTACCAAATCTTGGGCCGCCGCATCCGATTCCACCGATTCTGGCCATAGAAAGTAGGTGTAGCTACCGGGACACCCCCCTTCAGTATTTTGGCTAATTTTGAACTTTTTGTACGGATCACAAGAAAATATTAATATCATCCCTGTTGCTGAATGGGAATTACTACTTGGGGATTTGCTCACTGAATATTGGAATATACTTACTTTATGTATGCCATCAAATATAGCTGATCCCCTGAAAGAAGAAAATATTGCTGATGTTTTTTTCCACGGTTTTCTAAAGCAATGTTGATCTTTTCAGAGAAATGCAATGATTATTTTTAGAGAACATTCTGCAAATGAACTAAATAAGAGTCTAGGCATTCTTCTTGTTTTTTTCGGGGGGAAGGTGTCTAGGCATTTATTAACATGTAGAACTTATAATGCATGGGGAGTGAAAGATCAAATATACCTTGCTCTCCTTTCTTATTTTAGTGGCTGTTAATGTCAGATGTCACAAAGAATATTACACATTAGGATTGAGTTGTTTTGCTCTTCTATTTTTCAGTAAGCCCTGCGATATTTTACAACCCATCGGACACCCTTGTGGATCTGATGCTATGTAGATCAAGATTATTTCTAATTACCTGCGAGACTCTGACAGAGTATATCATGTGGAATTTCTTGTTCCTGAGGGTAGGAGGAACCATTGCAACATCTCACAATAAATAACTGCGCAAAAAAAATGATCATCACAATAATATTTGGTCTTGGAACCATGACTTATTACATAATCAGTTTATTCATTCTACATAAAGCAACGGACTCACAGAGACACATGCATCTTGCATACACATTATAGTAAAGCATGCGTGCGATGCATCCCTAATCAATCAGACCCTTAGCTGCACCTGGCGCTCTGCACGAAGTTGCTAACCGGAAATGACTGGTCGAACGTGGCTGCATGCTCACTACCAGTAAACCTGAGCTTGTCACCGACGCGTTGAACCGTGTGGAATGCAAGAAAATCCCACTCAAACTGGATCCTCACGCCGCCCAGTTGAGTTATGGATCCGGGCCGGATAACCCCACTGACTATGCTGTCAAACCGAATCTTGTGTGATCCACCGGCAACCGTAACGTTGAAATCGCAGGAGGCAGGGAGGGTCACCTCAACGGCGCCCCCATGGTTCACGTACGACTTCACACCCTGAGGCAGGAGAGCCCGCGGGAAGTTGTTTTTCTCCAAAAGGTCGTACGCTGTGTCGGAGGTGGCCGCTTGGAGGACGGAAGCCAGGAAGACGATGAGGAGCAGATGCTGGATGGCCATGGCTAACTGTTGCTTATAAATTGTAGTATCGATATAGGAAAATGAGGAATGGGGAAGTGCGTGCAGACTGAGGCCCTGGCTGCGTATTATATATGTTGTCCAACGAAATCAAAGACAATCGTATTTTAATTGCATTTATTTTGTTCCTAATTATCATTCCATCAACCGCCCCATTAAATACGCTAAATATAACATCCTATTAATTCATATTTATGTTTGGCCTAGTCAAACATTCCATAGTTAGTGGTTTTGACAAATTTGAAACGTTCCTCAAATCTGCATAGTCAATACGTACCAGAATATGAGTAGTTCACATCTTTACTAGTGTTTTTTTATCTTAACATGCAGACATGCCACATTATCAAAGGTCCACCACAACATGTATGAGAATTATTTTTTATTATTAAGAGCATTTCCAATAGAAGATGTAGATGCAAAATTACCTAAGTTTTGCATCTTCAGAGCCCAAAACCGCCTCTTCAACAGATGATGTATATGCAAAAAAAAAAATACATCTCCGCCTCCCAGAAATGTAAAGTACAACACCTCTCGTTACAAATTTGCATCTCCGCCGACTGGAGATGTAAAATTCGCGGTCGCGTGCCAACCGCCCAACTGCCTTCCATTTCCTTCCATGCAACCGCCCGTTGCCCGCCCAACTCCGCCGCCCGCCGATTTTGCCCAAAATCGCCGCCGCCGCCCGCAGTTGCCGATTCCTTTTCGGCCTCCCGCCTCGTGTCGAAGCTTCTCCGGCGGTCCTGCTAGCATAATGCCTTCCACAGCGAGGTTGTCGTTGGGCTAGGCTTCTACCTAGACAAGACCCCCTGCCGGAGGTAGCGGAGGTGCGCCAAACCGCCAGCCTCGGCCGTTTGTCCGGCAGCGGGAGTCGTCCACTCGCAGTGCCGAGCTCCCGCCATCTTCTCTGCCGAGCTGCGACCATCTCCTCTGTCGAGCCGTCACCGCAGCCCTCACCTGCCGCCGCCAAACGGCTTCCGAACCCGCACCCGGCCGATTTCGTCCACCCCGCAAGCAAGGTGTTCGACGAAATTCCCCAAGGTAAAAATTCGATCAAACTTGACATTTTTTATTGGGGTTGGAGAGGTAGTTTGATTTTCTGCATTTTAGATGAGCTCGTGTGACTCCGATTTCGGTTGGGAAACGTAGCATGCAGTTTCAAAAAAATTCCTACGCTCATGCAAGATCTATCTAGGAGATGCATAACAACGAGAGGGGGAGAGTGTGTCTACGTACCCTCGGAGACCGAGAGCGGAAGCGTTTGACAACACGGTTGATGTAGTCGAACTTCTTCTCGTTCCAACCGATCAAGCATCGAACATACGGCACCTCCGAGTTTTGCACACGTTCAGCTCAATGACGTCCCTCGAACTCTTGATCCAGCAAAGTGTCGAGGGAGAGTTCTATCAGCACGACGGCGTGGTGACGGTGATGGTGAAGTGATCCGCGCAGGGCTTCACCTAAGCACTACGTGAATATGACCGGAGACGTAAACTGTGGAGGGGGGCGCCGCACACGGCTAACAATTGTTGGTGTGTGTTCTAGCGGTGCCCCCCCATATATATACATATATATATATATATATATATATATATATATATATATATATATAGAGAGAGAGAGAGAGAGAGAGAGAGAGAGAGGTTGGAGGGGAGGAGAGGCAGCCAAGGGGGCGCCCCAAGTAGGAGGAATCCTACTTGGGCGCCTCCTAATTCGGCCTTCCCCCCTTCCATAACTTCTGGAGGGGGAAGGAAGGAGGAGGGAGGAGGGAAGGAAGGGGGAGGCCGAATCCCTCCCCTTCCTTCTCTCTTCCCCCTCTTTTCTTCTCCTCCTATTCGGCCTATATGGGGTGCACCAGCCCCTTAGGGGCTGGTCTGTCCCCTTCTTGGCCCATTAGGCCCATATAGTTGCCGGGGGGGGGGGTGCCTGGAACCCCTTCCGGTGACCCGAGATGTACCCTGTAACCCCAAAACACTTCCGGTGTCCGAATATGATCATACTATATATGAATCTTTACCTATCGACCATTTCGAGACTCCTCGTCATGTTCGTGATCTCATCCGGGAGTCCGAACAACATTCGGTCACCAAATCACATAACTCATATAATACAAAATCATCATCGAGTTAAGCATGCGGACCCTACGCGTTCGAGAACTATGTAGACATGACCAAGACACCTCTCCGGTCAATAACCAATAGCGGAACCTGGATGCTCATATTGGCTCCTACATATTCTACGAAGATCTTTATCGGTCGAACCGTTATGACAACATACGTTATTCGCTTTGTCATCGGTATGTCACTTGCCTGAGATTCAATCGTCGGTATCTTCATACCTAGTTCAATCTCCACTAGTAGGAAAAGGGGCTTTTACCCCGGTTCATAAGGGCCTTTAGTCCCGGTTCTGGAACCGGGACTAAAGGGTCGTTACTAATGCCCTAGCCCTTTAGTCCCGGTTCTTACACGAACCGGGACTAAAGGCCGTCCACGTGGCCGGTGCGGGGAGCCCAGGCAGAAGGGCCTTTTGTCCCGGTTGGTGTCACCAACCGGGACCAATAGGCATCCACGCGTCAGCACCTGGCAGGAGCTGAGGTTTTTGTTTTTTTGAAAGGGGGTGGTTTAGGGGTTTTGGGGGGTTAATTTAGGTGTTTCATATATTGTGTTAGCTAGCTAATTAATAGAGAGAAGTGTCCTCTCTTATCTCCGTGCTTGGTCGACGCTACGTACTATATACGTATGGAGAGGAGTAGACATGCTAGCTAGTAATCAAATGAAGGAAACAGAAGATCGTCATGAACATATGCATACAGAGAGAAGTGATATCGACCACCTCTCCTTCTCCGAGATATTGGTCGAACAACAAGTTCTCGTATATCTATCCGACACTACCGGCTACATATATACAATAATTATCTCTTACAATACAATCTCCTAATTATATTGTAGGAACACAGGGTCCACATAGTATTCTCCGTTTTCAGCGATCACGTGGTCAAGGAAGAATGCCGCCAATTCCTCTTGAATTGCTCGCATACGATCTGGTGCTAGGAGTTCATCCCGCATCCGAAAGATCTAATTTGAAGAAGGGGGTCAATACACATATATATATGAATAAATGAAACTCAACACAAATGATGGTAATAAAATAAAATTGTGAATATTATTGCTTACGCACTTCATATTGTTCTTCAGTGTAGCCCCGCTCACAGGTCGTGTGGCGGATGGACTCGCAAACGTAGTATCCACAGTAATTATTCCCGGGTTCCTGCCACAACCACTTTACAAGAAATAGAGGTCAATCAAACTGATAAGCAAGCATGCTAAATGGTATTGATGAAACTAGCACTTGAATCAATAGGAGATGCGCGGAACATGCTACTATGGTACTTACTTTCGGGTGTCTAAATTGCAGCTTCTTCGGGAGTCCCGGAGCTTTTGAGGTGAATTTTCTCCAAACCCTGCCAGACAAAGAAAACAATTACTTGATATCAGGAAATGAACAAAGTTGCTGATATGGTGGATAATGATCGATTTAACTTACTTCTGGAGCATTTGAGTCATGTTCGCATAGGCCTGGGGATCTTTTCGTCTCGAGTCTAAGACGGTTACTACTCCCGGCTCAAGCTTAATCTCTAGGAGAATATAGTGGAAGCTGCGCATGCATGCATAAGTCATCAATTACATTACCATAACCTGGACTAATAAGGGAAACCGAATATGCACAAGACAGTAACACTCACTTGAAGTTGTAAGGAAAGAGTATTATATCTTTGTTTTGATTTAATACCAACGATTGTAGCAAGTTGGCCTCGGCTTCTTTGGGATGTTTTTCAACCGTATATGCATCTATGAGATTTGTGTTAATGAACCCAATATCACCGATTTGTCTTTTCTTCAATTCGGCGATCTTCAATCTGCATAATATAGTGAGGATAAGTATAAATACATGCAATGAAAGAGCTGACCTATATAGAGAGACTTAATGACAGAAGTAGTACTACTTACAGACAGTAGCAAGTGATCGTTGTTTTATCGAGGGACTTTTGATTGTAAAACTGGAAGAAATCCTCAAATGGAACATTCAGCAGTTCAATTCCAACGAGGTCATGCTCCGGTTTAACTCTCAGCGTCAAAGTACTCATCCCATCAGACTCTCTGCAGGTTTTCATGTACCAATCATGTAGTCTTCGCATCATCGTGCTTAGAGATCTGACATCTTTGACGAGAGGCTTCCCGTAATGGTATTTGTGTTCGTCCACCTCCATGATTTCATAATGTACATCGTCGGGCAGGTAATCTCCAAGATTGCTATAACCGGGCACCATACTCGGATCATTAGCGACGATGTCTTTTGACACCTTGAGCGGGGGGCACGATTGGTTCGCTTGTTCGCCGAGCTGGGCAATTTTTTTCCCAGCTCGTCGTTCTTTCATCCTTTTATCACTGACAGTACTTCCCGACCGCTCCGCTTCGGCATATGCCTTTGCAAGAACGCGCTCATAGTTGCCTCTCGGCGGAGACTTTGGTGGTTTTGTCAGGGCAGCCAGAGTGCGCTTTGCTTTCACCGGATCTACCTTCTCCTCCGGAGGTGGATGTTTCTTTGCTTTCACCCCTTCAAAGAAGTTCTTCACTTCGGCTCGCACGATCTTCGCGTTCTCCTCCTCGGTCCTCTCATATGGTAACTTCTCTGGAGTCTTCAGAGAAGGACCGAATCTGTATTGCCTCCCGCCTCTGGCAGCTGTACTGCTAGACGCCGGCAGAGCAGACGGAGCGGCTGCGGCTGTCTTCTTTCCTTGCTTACGAGGCGGAGGAGAAGGACTACGACGCGCCGGAGCAGCCGCAGCGGCGGCGGGTCTCTTCCGCCCTTGCTGACGAGGCGGAGAAGGAGGAGGCTGGCTGCTCTGGCGCGCCGGCGCTGGCGGAGAAGGAGGCGGAGTGCCGCCACGCGCCGGAGAAGGAGGCTGAGTGCCCTGATCACTCGCCGGAGGAGGAGGCGGAGGAGGAGGCGGAGTGCCCTTACTCGCCGGAGCCGTCCAGTTCGGAAGCTTGATGAGCTCCTTCCGCCATAGGCATGGAGTCTTCAGAGCTAAACCCAGCCGAGTCTCCCCTTCACCGGTAGGGTGGTCAAGCTGGAGGTCCTCAAATCCCTCCGTTATTTCATCCACCATCACCCTAGCATATCCTTCTGGAATCGGCCGGCAGTGGTAGGTTGCGCCGGGTTCAGTAGGTAAAACAGAGCCAACAGCCGCCTTGACTTTCAAGTTCTGCCATTCCGCCATAAGGTGGCAATGTTGAGACTCCGTGATAGCATCCACGGGGTAGCTAGCAGGAGCCGCATGCTCCAGCTGAGGCAGCTCGGTGGAAGCCACGCTGCTTCTCCGCTGAGATGGCGGTGTAGCTTGGGGGGCAGTTTCGGCATCTCGATTGCCGTCTCGTTCCTCTAGCGCTTGAACCCTTTCGTGCAGCTTCTGAATTTGGATCTGCTCCACTTTTTTCCTCCTCTCCTGGGTTTTGTAACCGCCCGCGTCCGGAAAACCAGCCTTCCACGGAACGGAGCCTGGCGTGCCTCGTGTCCGTCCAGGGTGCTCAGGATTCCCGAGGGCCATTGTGAGCTCGTCGTTCTCTCTGTCTGGAACGAACGTCCCTTGCTGCGCTGCATCGATATAGTGCTTAAGCTTCTTGACGGGTATTGCAAGTTGCTCGTCCGTCCAACGACACCTCCCTGATACAGGGTCCAAGGTTCCGCCAGCCCCGAAGAACCAAGTCCGGCAACGGTCTGGCCAGTTCATTGTCTCTGGTTCGATCCCTTTATCAAGCAGATCCCTCTCAGACTTGGCCCACTTAGGCCGGGCTTTGAGGTAGCCACCTGACCCCGTGCGATGGTGAAGCTTCTTCTTCGCAGCATTCTTCTTGTTTGTCGCTGACATCTTCTTACTCTTTTCCGATGTCTTGTGGGCCACAAATGCGGGCCAGTGATCTCTGATCTTCTCATACCGGCCGATGAATTCTGGTGTCTCTTCTTTGTCGACAAACGTTTTCAGCTCATTCTTCCACCTCCTGAATAGGTCTGCCATCTTCTTAAGAGCATGAGACTTGATTAATTGCTCTATAACTGGCTTCTCCGGATCCTCCTCTGGCGGTAGGGTGAAATTTGCCTTCAGCTCAGTCCAAAGATCATCTTTCTGCATATCATTGACATAAGACACCTCAGGGTCTTCCTTCTTAGGCTTATACCATTGGTGGATGCTGATCGGGATCTTGTCCCTAACTAGAACCCCGCACTGAGCAGCAAAAGCATCCTTTGTCCGGAGGGGTTCAATCGGTTGGCCGTCGCGCGCGATTGCTGTGATCTCAAACCTTTCATCCGAGCGCAACTTTCTCTTCGGGCCTCGTCTCTTTACCGCAGTTGTGCTCGATCCGGAGGGCTAGAAAAAAGAAGAAAGACGAGTGTGTTAATTAATATGTGTACATACCAAAACAATGAATGCATCAATTAGCTAGTCAGCACAGGCTTAACTAATATATTTACCTGGCCGGACTCTGTTCGGTCACCGGAGCCGTCACCACGGGCTCCTTCTTGCACCAGCATTGGGTCACCGTCATGTCTTTCCTCCTCCACTCTTCGATCACCGTAGCCTGCTTCTTCACCCTGTTCTTCCAGACCATCATTGTCGTTAAGATACGACAAGATATCACCTCCGGCTAAGATTATGTCCCCCAACACCTCTTCTGCTTGCTCATCTCGTCCGTGCTCCATTGTTTCTGCAAATATTACAACATGGCAATTATTACACAAACATGACAGCAGGTGGATATATTAGTGCAAACGTAGACCTAGCTTATTCCGGGTTTGGGGTGGCCTAGGCAACGCTTCAAGGGTAGGGGCGCGGCGGGAGGGGGTAGGAGACCGACATCATTTTTTTCTAGGGTTTGGGTGTCCTCGAGAGTTTTGGTCGAGCGAGAGGGCCGGGGGGTGCTCCCGTGGTATAAGTTATCACGGTCGAGAGGGGGTATACATATCGACCGTCCATCATGTCGAAGTTATCTGGGAGGGAGTTATATATATCGACAACGACGACATACATACACGGGAAAATAATGTTATCGGGGAGGGGGTATATCGACCCCCCCCCACGTGTTGAAGTTATCGGGAGGGGGTTTTATATCGACAACGACGACATACATACACGGGAAAATAATGTTATCGAGGAGGGGGTATATCGACCCCCCCTCGTGTTGAAGTTATCCCCCCTCGTGTTGAAGTTATCGGGAGGGGGTAATATCGACAACGACAACATACATACACGGGAAAATAATGTTATCGGGGAGGGGGTATATCGACCCCCCCCCACGTGTTGAAGTTATCAGGAGGGGGTTATATCGACAACGACGACATATATACACGGGAAAATAATGTTATCGGGGAGGGGGTATATCGACCCCCCTCGTGTTGAAGTTATCCCCCTCGTGTTGAAGTTATCGGGAGGGGTATATATCGACGACGACAGACCCAATAAAACATAAGAAAACGAAGAAGAAATAAAAGAGGAGAAGAAGAAGGAATAGAGGAGAGGATTGAAAAAAGAAAAAGGAGAGAAGATAGAGGAGAGGATTGAAGAAAAAAAGAAGAAAAAAAGAGGAGAAGAAGAAAGGAATAGAGGAGAAGAAGAAAAAATAGAATAGAATATTTTCTATTTTTTCTTCTTCTCCTCTATTCCTTTCTTCTTCTCCTCTTCTTTTTCTTCTTTTTTCATCTTCTTATTTATTTCTCCTCTTCTTCCTCTCCTCTTCTTCTTTCTTTCCTCTTCTTATTTTCTTCTTTCCTATCCTTCTTTTTCTTCTTCTTCCCTTCCTAGCTAGATATATAAAACTTTTCTAAAATTGTAACTTTTGCATATATAAAACTTTTCCATGTGGATCATCATTTCTCATATATATCGAATATATATCCATTGTCATATATAAAAACTTTCTATATATGAACAAAAAACTTTCTATGAACAAAAAAACATTTTTGACATATATATTCATACATTTTGAACATCTACATACATACAATTTTTTTTGTTCACATATACATTATAGCCACATACACATATACATCACATATGAACAAAAAAATTAAACTAATAAAAATAAAAAAATATAGCCACATATGAACAAAAACATATAGCCACATACATACACATATACATTATATATATATGATCAAAAAACAATTAACTAATAAAAAAACAGAGCCGGGGTGGCGGCTCTCACAGCGGGGGCGGCTAGGGCGATGGCGACGGCGGGGGCGGCGAGGGCGCCGGAGCGCGGGGGCGGGACGGGGCGGGGGCGGCGAGGGTGCCGGCGAGCACGCGCGGGCCGGGCAGGGGGGCTCGGGGCGTCGAGGCGGCGCGCGCGAGCAGGGGAGCACGAGGCGGGGGCGACGGCGACGAGCACCGGGCGGCGACCCGTCGAGGCAAGAGCGCGGGGCGACGGCGACGAGGAGCGGGCGGCGATGGCGATCACGGGCAGCCTGGCGGCGTCGGGGGCAACTGGCGAGGTATCTGAAAATTTCCCAAGTGTTGCATTATATAGGCACACCTTTGGTCCCGGTTGGTGGCACCAACCGGAACCAATGCCACCCTTTAGTCCCGGTTGGTGCCACCAACCGGGACCAAAGGTCCCTTTTCAGCAGCCCAAAGGGCGGGAAGCGGCGGCCTTTGGTCCCGGTTGGTGGCACCAACCGGGACTAAAGGGGGTGCATTGGTCCCGGTTGGTGCCACCAACCGGGACCAAAGGCCTTGCGCTGCCCGCGGCCAAAAGTTTAGTCCCACCTCGCTAGTTGAGAGGGGCTCGGAGTGGTTTATAAGCCCCACTGCGGCTGCCCTCTCGAGCTCCTCTCAAATGCAGGCTTACGGGCCTAATGTCATACTGTGCTGTGTGTGGGCCTATTGGGCCTTCTGCGGGCCTGAATCCTGGCCCAGGTTGGGTTTCTAGTCGTATTCAGGCCGTGGTGGCCCAATAGGTGGCAGTTTTTTAAATTTATTTTCCAGTTTTTTGGTTCTGTTTTTTGCATTATTTATTTTCTTTTGTTTTTTGCTTTATTTTTTAATTCTTTTTGCTTTTAGGTCAGCAAAATTATAAACTGTCTGTTAGTGCCATTAGTTTTAGAAAAAATATAAACTTTCTATTAGTGCCATTAGTTCTTTATGAAAATTCTTTTTGCTGTATTTAGTTTTTTTGTTTTCTTTTTTGCTATATTTATTTTGTTTTGTTTCTACTTACAACAAAAAACTTATTTATTTTATTTTATTTTGTTTCTAATTACTTATTTATTTTACTTTATGATAATTCTTTCTGCTATTAAAGTTTCTATCAAAAAAAGTTCTTTATGAAAATTCTTTTTGCTTTTAATGATTAAAAATAAAAAAGAGGCGCAATGCGCGTTGATTTGCTTCAAGCCTTTCGGAATAGTGTAGACTGCACTGCACATAGCTCGATGCAGTCTACCTTATTCCTCAAGGCTTGAAGCTAAGCAACGTGAGCATTGCGCCTCTTCTTCATCGTCTCTGCACTCAGGGCTTATAAACCGCTCCTAGTGCCTCTCAGCTAGCGAGGTGGGACTAAAAAACTGCTTAGCTAGTAAGAAACTCTAGTACCGGTTCGTGCCACGAACAGGTACTAAAGGTGCTCGTGGGGCCACAGCCTCATTAGTACCGGTTCGTGGCACCAACAGGGACCAAAGGGTGGAATTGGTCCCGGTTCGTGCCACCAACCGGGACCAATGGCCTTGCACAGCGGCGTGGTGGTGAGTTTAGTCCCACCTCGCTAGCTAAGAGAGAGCCGCACCTGTTTATAAGGTGCGGTGCGCCTGAGCTGTCGAGCTCCTCTCTAAAGCAGGCTTACGGGCCTAACCTCTCTGTACATGCCTGTGGGCCTACTGGGCCTTCTGCGGGCCTGAATCCTGGCCCATGGATGGGTTTCTAATCGTATTCAGGCCGTGGTGGCCCAGTAGGTGGCATAATTTTTAATTTTTGGCCTGTTATTTTTCATGCATTTACTAATTATTTTGAGCTATAAGACCCTAAAATTGAAAAGCATTTCAAATGAACTCTGAAAAGGTTGAAAGTTGGCATGGTATCATCATTTCATCCACATAGCATGTGCAAGAAAGTTGAGAGGGTTACGGCAAAAACTAGATGCACTTCTTGTACAAAACGGACAATGGTATCATACTCGTCTATTACAAAGTTGGCATGGTATCATCATAATAGTTGCGGGAGAAAGTCTTCACTTTTTCTTCGCTTGTGTCATTTGCTTATTGCGCCGTAACCATGGATAATCTTCATCGTTTATCAGGATGCTTGGGTCAGCCTTGACTTTGAAGGGAGGAATTTCATGAAACTTTTCATAATCTTCAGACATGTCTGTCTTGCCCTCCACTCCCACAATGTCCCTTTTTCCTGAAAGAACTATGTGCCGCTTTGGCTCATCGTATGATGTATTCGCTTCCTTATCTTTTCTTTTCCTCGGTCTGGTAGACATGTCCTTCACATAGATAACCTGTGCCACATCATTGGCTAGGACGAACGGTTCGTCAGTGTACCCAAGATTGTTCAGATCCACTGTTGTCATTCCGTACTGTGGGTCTACCTGTACCCCGCCTCCTGACAGATTGACCCATTTGCACTTAAACAAAGGGACCTTAAAATCATGTCCGTAGTCAAGTTCCCATATGTCCATTATGTAACCATAATATGTGTCCTTTCCCCTCTCGGTTGCTGCATCAAAGCGGACACCGCTGTTTTGGTTGGTGCTCTTTTGATCTTGGGCGATCGTGTAAAATGTATTCCCATTTATCTCGTATCCTTTGTAAGTCAATACAGTCGAAGATGGTCCCCTGGACAACGAGTACAACTCATCACAAACAGTGGTGTCACCTCTGAGACGTGTTTCCAACCAACTGCTGAAAGTCCTGATGTGTTCACATGTAATCCAGTCGTCACACTGCTCCGGGTGTTTGGAGCGCAGACTGTTCTTGTGTTCATCGACATACGGGGTCACCAAGGTAGAGTTCTGTAGAACTGTGTAGTGTGCTTGAGACCAAGAATATCCGTCCCTGCATATTATTGAGTCCCCCCCTCCAAGCGTGCCTTTTCCAGTCAGTCTCCCCTCATACCGCGATTTAGGGAGACCTATCTTCTTAAGGCCAGGAATGAAGTCAACACAAAACCCAATGACATCCTCTGTTTGATGGCCCATGGAGATGCTTCCTTCTGGCCTAGCGCGGTTACGGACATATTTCTTTAGGACTCCCATGAACCTCTCAAAGGGGAACATATTGTGTAGAAATACGGGCCCCAGAATGACAATCTCGTCGACTAGATGAACTAGGACGTGCGTCATGATATTGAAGAAGGATGGTGGGAACACCAGCTCGAAACTGACAAGACATTGCGCCACATCACTCCTTAGCCTTGGTATGATTTCTGGATCGATCACCTTCTGAGAGATTGCATTGAGGAATGCACATAGCTTCACAATGGCTAATCGGACGTTTTCCGGTAGAAGCCCCCTCAATGCAACCGGAAGCAGTTGCGTCATAATCACGTGGCAGTCATGAGACTTTAGGTTCTGGAACTTTTTCTCTGGCATATTTATTATTCCCTTTATATTCGACGAGAAGCCAGTCGGGACCTTCATACTGAGCAGGCATTCAAAGAAGATTTCTTTCTCTTCTTTCGTAAGAGCGTAGCTGGCAGGACCTTCATACTGCTTCGGAGGCATGCCGTCTTTTTCGTGCAAACGTTGCAGGTCCTCCCGTGCCTCAGGTGTATCTTTTGTCTTCCCATACACGCCCAAGAAGCCTAGCAGGTTCACGCAAAGGTTCTTCGTCACGTGCATCACGTCGATTGAAGAGCGGACCTCTAGCTCTTTCCAGTAGGGTAGGTCCCAAAATATAGATTTCTTCTTCCACATGGGTGCGTGTCCCTCAGCGTCATTCGGAACAGCTAGTCCGCCGGGACCCTTTCCAAAGATTACGTGTAAATCATTGACCATAGCAAGTACGTGATCACCGGTACGCATGGCGGGCTTCTTCCGGTGATCTGCCTCGCCTTTGAAATGCTTGCCTTTCTTTCGACATTGATGGTTGGTCGGAAGAAATCGACGATGGCCCAGGTACACATTCTTCCTGCTTTTGTCCAGGTATATACTTTCAGTGTCATCTAAACAGTGCGTGCATGCGTGGTATCCCTTGTTTGTCTGTCCTGAAAGGTTACTGAGAGCGGGCCAATCGTTGATGGTTACAAACAGCAACGCGTGCAGGTTAAATTCCTCCTGTTTGTGCTCATCCCACGTACGTACACCGTTTCCATTCCACAGCTGTAAAAGTTCTTCAACTAATGGCCTTAGGTACACATCAATGTCGTTGCCGGGTTGCTTAGGGCCTTGGATGAGAACTGGCATCATAATGAACTTCCGCTTCATGCACATCCAAGGAGGAAGGTTATACATACATAGAGTCACGGGCCAGGTGCTGTGATTGCTGCTCTGCTCCCCGAAAGGATTAATGCCATCCGCGCTTAAACCAAACCATACGTTCCTTGGGTCAGCTGCAAACTCAGCCCAGTACTTTCTCTCGATTTTTCTCCACTGCGACCCGTCAGCGGGTGCTCTCAACTTCCCGTCTTTCTTACGGTCCTCACTGTGCCATCGCATCAACTTGGCATGCTCTTCGTTTCTGAACAGACGTTTCAACCGTGGTATTATAGGAGCATACCACATCACCTTTGCAGGAACCCTCTTCCTGGGGGGCTCGCCGTCAACATCACCAGGGTCATCTCGTCTGATCTTATACCGCAATGCACCGCATACCGGGCATGCGTTCAGATCCTTGTACGCACCGCGGTAGAGGATGCAGTCATTAGGGCATGCATGTATCTTCTGCACCTCCAATCCTAGAGGGCATACGACCTTCTTTGCTGCGTATGTACTGTCGGGCAATTCGTTATCCTTTGGAAGCTTCTTCTTCAATATTTTCAATAGCTTCTCAAATCCTTTGTCAGGCACAGCATTCTCTGCCTTCCACTGCAGCAATTCCAGTACGGTACCGAGCTTTGTGTTGCCATCTTCGCAATTGGGGTACAACCCTTTTTTGTGATCCTCTAACATGCGATCGAACTTCAGCTTCTCCTTTTGACTTTCGCATTGCGTCCTTGCATCGACTATGACCCGGCGGAGATCATCATCATCGGGCACTGGTTCCTCTTGATCTTCAGCAGCTTCCCCCCTTGCAGCATCATTGGGCACATCGTCTGGTTCCTCTTGATCTTCAGCAGCTTCCCCCGTTGCAGCATCACCGTATTCAGGGGGCACATAGTTGTCATCGTCCTCTTCTTCTTCGCCGTCTTCCATCATAACCCCCATTTCTCCGTGCCTCGTCCAAACATTATAGTGTGGCATGAAACCCTTGTAAAGCAGGTGGGCGTGAAGGATTTTCCGGTCAGAGTAAGACTTCGTATTCCCACATGTAGGGCATGGACAACACATAAAACCATTCTGCTTGTTTGCCTCAGCCACTTCGAGAAAATCATGCACGCCCTTAATGTACTCGGAGGTGTGTCTGTCACCGTACATCCATTGCCGGTTCATCTGCGTGCATTATATATAATTAAGTGTGTCAAAAACCATTACAGAACATCATGAATAGATAATTAAGTGACCAAATTAATAGAAGTTCATCATCACATTAGAACCAAAGTACATACATAGTTCTCATCTAACAACATATATATAGCTCTCCAGAGCATCTAATTAATTAAACCATACATTGAAACTATGTAAAACATTTCAATGCGAAAACAAATGCGATCATAATCGCAACCAAGGTAACAATTGATCCAACGGCATAATGATACCAAGCCTCGGTATGAATGGCATATTTTCTAATCTTTCTAATCTTCAAGCGCATTGCATCCATCTTGATCTTGTGATCATCGACGACATCCGCAACATGCAACTCCAATATCATCTTCTCCTCCTCAATTTTTTTATTTTTTCCTTCAAGTAATTGTTTTCTTCTTCAACTAAATTTAACCTCTCGACAATAGGGTCGGTTAGAATTTCCGGTTCAACCACCTCCTAGATAAATAAAATCTATGTCACGTTGGTCGGCATAATTGTCATAAACAATAAATGAACCAAATAGTTATAAAAGGATAATATATACCACATCCGAATCATAGACAGGACGAGGGCCGACGGGGGCGGATACCAAAACCATTGCACTATATAATAACAAGGAATAATAAAAGTAACAAAATTAGACAAGTAACTATCTGAAGTAAGAATTTTTTTCTTTCAGAAAGAAGATAAGAACAAGAGGCTCACCACGGTGGTGCCGGTGACGAGATCGGCGCGGGCGATCGACGGCGGTGAAGACGGGGACGGGGCGTGACGGACCGCTAATATAAACCTAGACAAATCTCGGGAAAAATGGAGCTAGGAGGTCGAGCTTCGAGAGGAGAAAGCTTAACTAGTGTGGCTCGGGCATTTCATCGAACACCTCATGTGCATAGGAGGTGAGCTAGAGCACCCAAATGCCCTCCCCTCGCCAGCTAGCAAAAATCAGAGCACTGTGGAGTGCTCTGCTGCAGCGATGGGGTATATATAGGCAACTCATTTGTCCCGGTTCTTGGCTGGAACCGGGACTAAAGCCCAGCCTTCTGTCCCGGTTCAAGCCAAGAACCGGTACCAATGGTTGTGGGCCAGGAGCGAGGACCATTGGTCCCGGTTCGTGCCCAGAACCGGGACAAATGGGTCCACACGAACCGGGACCAATGCCCACGAGGCCCCGGCCGGCCCCCTGGGCTCAAGAACCGGGACGAATACCCCCATGGGTCCCGGTTCGTGACTGAACCGGGACTAATGGGCTTGCCATGCCCGAACCAAAGCCCTGTTTTCTACTAGTGCTCGTTACCGGCAAGTCTCTTTACTCGTTCCGTAATACATCATCCCACAACTAACTCATTAGTCACTATGCTTGCAAGGCTTCTTATGATGTGCATTACCGAGAGGGCCCAGAGATACCTCTCCGATATTCGGAGTGACAAATCCTAATCTCGATCTATGCCAACCCAACAAACACCTTCCGAGATACCTGTAGAGCATCTTTATAATCACCCAGTTATGTTGTGACGTTTGGTAGCACACAAGGTATTCCTCCGTTATTCGGGAGTTGCATAATCTCATAGTCAAAGGAATATGTATATGACATGAAGAAAGCAATAGCAATAAAACTCAACGATCAATATGCTAAGCTAACAGATGGGTCTTGTCCATCACATCATTCTCCTAATGTTGTGATCCCGTTCATCAAATGACAACCCATTACCCATGTACCCTGCGGGTAAAAACCCTATTAGGGTAAGGGTATGTGACAAAAAGTTACCCATGGGTATGTTAGAAGGGAAATCTCAAACCCATCAGGTAGAGCGGGTATGGGTACGAGATCATATAACCCATACCCATGTACCCTTATAAATTCTAACAAGTACGGAAAAATTACCTACCCTTTGTCGTAAGTTTGTGAATCCAAAGTGTATGACTATGTGCTACTATTTATGACTATGTTTTGATGCTTTGATGTGTTATTGTTTACAAGAAAGTGTTGATTTTTATAAAATGTGTTGTGTTTTTGATGTGTTGTTCTTTACAAGTATGTATCAATATTATTATGTGTTGTTGTTTATAGATTATGATTGTATGTTGTTGTTTATGATTACGTTTCATTCAAATTGATGTTATTGAAACATGGATATTTTTACCCACGGGTACCCATTTACCCTGTCGGGTGACGGGTATGGGAAAATTTTGTACCCACTAGCGGGTATGGGTATGGGTGGTGGGTAAGCTTAAATGGGACGGGTAAGGGTATGGGGTGGCTCCACTCGTACCCAAACCCTGCGGGTGCCATCCCTACTCATGTCTATGGTTAGGAAACTTAACCATCTTTAATTAATGAGCTAGTCTAGTAGAGGTTTACTAGGGACACGGTGTTTTGTCTATCTATCCACACATGTATCAAGTTTCTGTTTAATACAATTCTAGCATGAATAATAGACATTTATCATGATATAAGGAAATATAAAATAACAACTTTATTATTGCCTCTAGGGCATATTTCCTTCAGTCTCCCACTTGCACTAGAGTCAGTAATCTAGTTCAGGTCGCCATGTGATTAACACCAATAGTTCACACCTTTATGTGATTAACACCCATAGTTCACATTGCCATGTGACCAACACCCAAAGGGTTTACTAGAGTCAATAATCTAGTTCACATCGCCCTGTGATTAACACGCAAAGAGTACTAATGCGTGATCATGTTTTGCTTGTGAGAGAAGTTTAGTCAACGGGTCTGTCACATTCAGATCCGTATGTATTTTGCAAATTTCTATGTCTACAATGCTCTGCATGGAGCTACTCCAGCTAATTGCTCCCACTTTCAATACGTATCCAGATGGAGACTCAGAGTCATCCAGATCGGTGTCAAAGCTTGCATCGACGTAACCCTTTATGACGAACTCTTTATCACCTCCATAACCGAGAAAATTTTCCTTAGTCCTCTTAGGTAACTAAGGATAATTTTGACCGCTGTCTAGTGATCTACTCCTAGATCACCATTGTACCCCTTCCCAAACTCATGGCAAGGTACACAGTAGGTCTGGTACACAGCATAGCATAATTTATAGAACCTATGGTCTTAGGCATAGGGAATGACATTCATTCTCTTTCTATTTTCTGCTGTGGTCGGGTTTTGAGTCTTACTCAACTTCACACCTTGGAGCACATGCAAGAACCATTTCTTTGACTGATCCATTTTGAACTTTCTTCAAAACTTTGGCAAGGTATGTGTTTTGTGAAAGTCCTATTAAGCGTCTTGATCTATCTCTATAGCTCTTGATGCCTAATATATAAGCAGCTTCACCGAGGTCTTTCAATTGAAAACTTTTATTCAAGTATCCTTTTATGCTATCCAGAAATTCTACATCATTTCTGATCAACAATATGTCATCCACATATAATATTGGAAATTCTACAGAGCTCCCACTCACTTTCTTGTAAATACAGGCTTCTCCGTAAGTGTGTATAAAACCATATGCTTTGATCACCTCATCAAAGCGTATATTCCAACTCCGAGATGCTTGCACCAGTCCATAGATGGATCGCTGGAGCTGGCACACTTTGTTAGCACCTTTAGGATTGACAAAACCTTCTCGTTGCATCATATACAACTCTTCTTTAAGAAATCCATTAATGAATTCAGTTTGGAAATCCATTTGCAAGATTTTATAAAATGTGGCAAATGCTAACATGATTCGGACAGACTTAAGCATCGCTACGAGTGAGAAAATCTCATCGTAGTCAACACCTTGAACTTGTCAAAAACCTTTTTGCGACAAGTCAAGCTTTGTAGATAGTAACATGATAACCCACAAGTACAGGGGATCGCAACAGTTTTCGAGGGTAGAGTATTCAACCCAAATTTATTGATTCGACACAAGGGGAGCCAAAGAATATTCTCAAGTATTAGCAACTGAGTTTTTAATTCAACCACACCTCAAAGACTTAATATCTGCAGAAAAATATTTAGTAGCAAAGTAGTATGGAAGTAACGGTAACAGTGGCAAAAGTAATAGTAGTAGTTTCGTAGCAATTGTAATAGTAGCAGCGGAGAAGTAAAGTAGCAAAGATCAGTATGTGAAAAGCTAGTAGGCAATGGATCAATGATGGATAATTATGTTGGATGGCATTCATCATGCAACGGTTATTACATAGGGTGACACAGAACTAGCTCCAATTCATCAATATAATGTAGGCACGTATTCTGAATATAGTCATACGTGCTTATGGAAAAGAACTTGGATGACATCTTTTGTCCTACCCTCCCGTGGCAGCGGAGTCCTAATGGAAACTAAGGGATATTAAGGCCTTGATGTCTACTACGCAACCTTCTTCTTGTAGACGTTGTTGGGCCTCCAAGTGCAGAGGTTTGTAGGACAGTAGCAAATTTCCCTCAAGTGGATGACCTAAGGTTTATCAATCCGTGGGAGGCGTAGGATGAAGATGGTCTCTCTCAAACAACCCTGCAGCCAAATAACAAAGAGTCTCTTGTGTCCCCAACACACCCAATACAATGGTAAATTATATAGGTGCACTAGTTCGGCGAAGAGATGGTGATACAAGTGCAATATGGATAGTAGATATAGGTTTTTGTAATCTGAAAATATAAAAACAACAAGGTAACTAATGATAAAAGTGAGTGTAAACGGAAAGTCACGAATGGCGGAGAACAAATGAAGAGATTATGGTAGGGTACGAAACCACCTCAAAGTTATTCTTTCTGATCGATCTATTCAAGAGTTCGTAATAGAATAACACCTTAAGACACAAATGAACCAAAACCCTAAACACCTAGATACTCCAATGTCACCTCAAGTATCCGTGGGTATGGTTATACGATATGCATCACACAATCTCAGATTCATCTATTCAAACCAACACAAAGTACTTCAAAGAGTGTCCCAAAGTTTCTACCGGAGAGTCAAAACGAAAACGTGTGCCAACCCCTATGCATAAGTTCACGAGGTCACGGAACTCGCATGTTGATCGCCAAAACATACATCAAGTGGATCACGTGATATCCCATTGTCGCCACAGATAAGCACATGCAAGACATACATCAAGTGTTCTCAAATCGTTAAAGACTCAAGCCGATAAGATAACTTCAAAGGGAAAACTCAATCCATTACAAGAGAGTAGAGGGGGAGAAACATCATAAGATCCAACTATAATAGCAAAGCTCGTGATACATCAAGATCGTACCACCTCAAGAAGACGAGAGAGAGAGAGATCAAACACATAGCTACTGGTACATACCCTCAGCCCTGAGGGTGAACTACTCCCTCCTCGTCATGGAGAGCACCGGGATGATGAAGATGGCCACCGGTGAGGGATCCCCCCTCCGTCAGGGTGCCGGAACAGGGTCTTGATTGGTTTTCGGTGGCTACAGAGGCTTGCGGCGGCGGAACTCCCGATCTATTCTGCTCCCTGATGTTTTTAGGGTATATGGGTATATATAGGCGAAAGATGTCGGTCAGGGGAGCCACGAGGGGCCCACGAGGGTGGGGGCGCGCGCCGAGGGTTGTAGGGCGCGCCTCCCTGCCTCGTGGCTTCCTCGAAGCTTCCCTGACATCTACTCCAAGTCTCCTGGATTGCTTCCGTTCCAAAAATAACTCTCCTGAAGGTTTCCTTCCGTTTGGACTCCATTCGATATTCCTTTTCTTCGAAACACTGGAAAAGGCAAGAAAACAACATTTTGTGCTGGGCCTCCGGTTAATAGGTTAGTCCCAAAAATAATATAGAAGTGTATAATAAAGCCCATTAAACATCCAAAACAGAATACATAATAGCATGAATACTTCATAAATTATAGATATGTTGGAGACGTATCAGCATCCCCAAGCTTAATTCCTACTCGTCCTCGAGTAGGTAAATGAAATAAGAAATAATTTATGAAGTGTGAATGCTAGCAGGTGCACAAGTTTGATCAATGATAATTTCAATCACCTTTCCCTACAAAAAAATACACTTCCGTGATGATACGTGTTTGTCACAGTAGGTCACGTTTTCTGTCATGCATGTACATCCATGACAAATTTATGACAGAATCAAGATAGTCATACCTGTGCTGTCGTAGAAGTGTTCCATGACGTTACCAAAATTATCATCACGGAAGTGTCCACTTCCATGACGATAAATCGCGCGTCACAGAAGTGCTTTCGTCAAGGGTGACCGACACGTGGCATCCGTCGTAACGGAACGCCGTTAAGCTATCGGGTCTGGTTTTGGATCCGATAACCCGTTAACAGCCCGGACCAATGGGGATTTTCCACGTGTAAAATTCTGATTGGCTGACGGAAACACGTGTCAGCTCCGCGTTGGCACAGGTGTCACTCATCCAATGGGCGAGATGCGCCTATGATATGTTGACACGTGGACCGGCCCGAAAGTGGCCCATAAAGTTTAAATGGGCCGGCCCAACTAAAGGCCCGCAAGATTTTGCGGACCATAATGGGCCGACCCAGCTAAAGGCGCACGAGATTTTGCGGACCATAATGGGCTGGCCCAGCTAAAGGCCCACAAGATTTTGCGGGCCATAATGGGCCGGCCCAGGTAAAGGCCCACAAGATTTTTGCGGGCCATAATGGGCCGGCCCAGGTGAAGGCCCACAAGATTTTTGTGGACCATAATGGGCCGGCCCAGCTAAAGGCCCACGAGATTTCGCCGACATTAATGGGCCGGCCCAGCTGTAGGCCCACAAGATTTTGAGGACCCTAGTAGGCCGGCCCATTAACTGGCTGCCATGTTTTGGGCCAAATGCCGGCCCATATTTGATCCGGTCCATTAATGGCCTGCCACGTTCCGGGCCTAACAATGGCCCATATGAGATCCGGCCCGTTAAAAGCCTACCACGTTCTGGGCCAAATTACGGCCCAGATCAGGTCCGGCCCTTTAAGAGGCTTTGGGCTAAATTATGGCCCATATCAGATTCGGCCCGTCAACTGGACGCTATGCTTTTGGGCCCACTTGCTAAAGGCCCATTTAGTAATTCGGCCTGATATTAGTTTCGGCCTGTTAAGGGCCCGTTTAACATTTCGGCCCTATATTAATTTCGGCCTGTTAAAAGCCCGTCATATAGTTGGGCCTAACTACGGCCCGGTTTGCATCCGGCCTGCTCGCAGCCGATAATCTGATTGGGCCAAACAAGGACCGAGACAATTTTGGCCTGTTAAAAGCCCGTGATTTGATTGGCACAATCATGGGCCGGGGTCCATTTCGGGCTTCTGCCGGCCCGTGAGCTGTTCGGCACGTTTCAGGCCCAACCTACTTCTCAGCCTCCTAAAAGAGGGCCGGCGGTTTACTCGGCCTATTAAAGGCCCGAATCTACTAGTGGGCCAGTTTACATTTAGGCCTTCTAACGGACCAAGATGATGGGGCCCATGATGCGGATCATACATCGTGATTGCATGACGGCCCGATTATGTACCGTAATTTTACGGTTTGGCCGGTTTACTGCGAAGACAGGATATATATATACAGTAAAATAACTGCAGCATCGTGAATAAGAAAAAACCTAGACTATACAATAAAGAAATTACGGCATATTACATCCACTGGGCATCAAAGTTCGCCACTATGATAATAAAGCACAAGCAGACAGCAGATTACATACACGGGGCATCAAAGATCGCCACCGGTGCAACTAAACACGCCGACAAAATAATATACAAAACCGACAGCACTTCAATAGAGTTCAAGAAAGGTTAGCCCTGCTGGGGAGCTGCAGCGCAAGCAGCTGAGCAAGCTGATGAGACTGCGCTTGTTTAACACTTATATCCTCCTCACTCTGAAAGATAAACAAGCAGACAGATGACAGGTTTTGCACATAAAAGTATCAGTGCTGACAATTCATCACATTTCTTACTGACGAATAAAGTGACACAGTTTAAAATTGCATTAACACAATATGGTATTGTTCAGGTCAAGACATGGCAGGAAATGACATTGTGAAGGAGTTGGCAGCTTCACGACACCACTCGATTACAGATCAAGAACTCATAAGTATCAATGGTTAGTGTGCTGTCAATTTATCCCATTTCAGATTGGCAAATAAAGAGACGGTTTAAATAATAGTAGAATGATATGACATTGTTCATAGTTAAGACATTGCAGAATATGACATTGTGCTGTAGTGGGTAGGTTCACCACACCACTGGATTACGGATCAAGAACAGAAGCATACATGCAGTGCAAAAGAAGATCACTTGCTCTGTATAGTTTAATTTACATGGTATGAAGAAGGAACTTGGTTGTACAACTGAAAACTTAAATTGAGAAGGACAAACTTTTGTTTATGAACTACATAATAAACTTTAAACATGCAATTTAATGCAAACACCAAAAATAAACAGCTGTTGCAGTCATGCCTAACCAAATATACACAACAAAGTTTGAAGGCTTGAGAAGGACAAACTTACATTATTGGTGAAGGCAGGCTCTATAAAGCCCTTGTCCATGCTGATGGGGGGGGCAATTCAAGAAGTTTACCACAGAATCTTCTTCATAAGCATTGCCTTTATTCTACATTTTGTTAAGAGTAAATATAGATGTGACAATATAAGAAAAAATGGAGAATATTTAAGATAAGATGAAGAGTGATGCTACATAACCAAGTAGCTATAAATGTAAGTACAGCGATACAGGCAAAAGGTACAACCAAGAGCAATGCAGAGCTAAACTTCTTCAGTACCATCGGTGTTATCCAACCTTATGGTAAGAGTAAATATAGATCTTATGTGTAGAAAATGGAGGGCAAAGGAAAATAAGCTGCAGAGTGATGGTACATGAACAACTACCTGTCAATATAAGTACACTGATAAAGGACAACAGGTACTTACAAGAACAATGCAGAGCTAAAAAATTCATTGGCATTGGATATATTCTACACTAATGTAACCATTCATACAGATCAGATAATTTGGAGCGAACAATTGATAAGCAAGCTATCATGCATACTGCTGTCACATAATGAACCAGGTATGTATGCAAGTACAGTGATACAGGACAACAGGTACTAACAAGAGCAAAGCAGCGGGCAGCATATTTGCGATATCCTGTCGTTCTTTTCAAACCGGAATTCTTTTTCGAGCAGATTTCCTGCAAAAAAGATCCGTAAGGCACATGCGGAAAAGTAGAAGTTCAAATTGTCATGCGATATCATAGACAGTACCTCATCCTCGGAACGAGACCAGTGCATAACAAGGTTTTTCCATTCAATGTCTTCTAAATTTAGCACAGGAGACTTCACCAGAAATTCGTTTATAGACTTGCCATCAAAGTGTGATTTCCTCAGGTAACACCAATACTGCTGCAATGCTTCCTTGAAAAGCGCAAGCAAGCTTTGCTCGTCATGACTATCCAGATTGACCCTCGCCTACTTACAACAATGTAATGTAAATCATTGATGTGTTCAATCAGCAGAAAACAGGAAAATAATCACCATGAATAATAGCACTTACACGTAAGTGGGACAGGAAGATGTGAAAATGGTGTTTGTCTTCACTATAATCTTCCCATGATGGGAATATATGCACGTAGTCCCTAACAACATTGAAAGCATTGTCTTTTAAACTGGGAATAACTGGAATGGGGTTCCAATCTGCAGGAATTGGCCGTCTCTGCAGTTGGGATAGGTCTTCGGCCGGTGGACTTGCTGTACTTTTTGCTGGAGTGGGATTTTTCTGTGGTACGGCTGGTGCTATGGCAACTGAAATCGGCATACCTTTTGCTGGAGTGCAGGTCCTGTGTGGTGCGGCTAGTGGTGTGGCCAGTGAAGTATGGGTACAGTCTGCTGGAGTCGGTCCTACGTTTTGTGTCACTGGTTGTACAGCCAATATAAGTGGGGTGCTGTCTGATTTCTCCGGCACAACCACGTTTTTCAAGGACTTTGCTGGTGCTCCTTCAGGTTCGGCAATCACCCTCTTCCTTTTTGATGTCTGATGCACAAGAACAACATTTGAGTGGAAAAACATGGTATGATGACAGATGGAATATGTATTGATAATGGATGGGCATGGCATCTCGACATATATGATGAGTAAACTAAGCAGATGGCGGTGCAACAAAGTAGAAGAAATGCAAGACAACATATGCAAGATACGCGCAATCAATAAAACCTTGCCAAATTAGAACAGGCACCTTGATGGGTGAACAGGACAGGCCATCTGCCTTTGACTCCTCGAGGTTAGAATAGTCATTAGGATCATATTCTGAACAAGAATCAACAGGTGGGGAGCGTATGAGTTTCATTGCATCCAGAATGGCACTCAATGCCTTGGTGCCAATTTTGTAAGTCATTGCGGTGTTTAGCTTCAAGAGTGGACTGCTGCTAGTGCGACACAAAGCAGCTACACAGATCATAGTGTAGATATAACGGGAAAACCGTAAGCATCAGAGTAAAATCAGCAAAGTGGAACTTGCTGGAATATATGTGCTAGTATTGCCGGTACGGCTAGAAAGGCTTCGGATACCAGCTCTCTTCAACTGAAGGTGCGGTACTGTTAATATCAGTGTAACTCTCAAAGGCGACACAGCTCCCCGCATTTCCTTGCTATTCTTATAGGATTCAAGTGGGCAGGCCACTACAAATCCTATTCCCATGTTTACAAAATCCTACGAATCAAAGAGGCCCGAAGAGTTCAAAGTGTCCATACCAACCGACCGTATAGACCTCTACACTGCAAATGTCCCTGCTCATCTTCACTACAAGGAACATACTGTACTACTATCATACTCCCTCCGTTCCAAAATATAAGTCTTGGTAGAGATTTCCACTATGGATCACATACAGATGTATCCAGATACATTTTAGAGTGTAGATTCACTCATTTTGCTCCATATGTAGTCCATGGTGGAATCTATACAAAGACTTGTATTTAGGAACGGAGAGAGTACTTATTAAAGAAGAACGGAAGAGGAACATGCTAAAGAAGAGCAAGCAGATTTTGGATAATAAAATGTTCGTTGCGCAGTGCCCACACATGATGAACCAGAGCGCATTAAGAAAGCAACTCCCTGCTGTCTCTCTATATGTGGTGCACGTGCTTTTTCGAAAGTAAAGTAGGAACATTAGCTGACCAATTAAATGTTATCTGTTTTAGTAATATCAGCATCATATCAGATTCGTACTTGAGCAACAAGTTTGGAATTATGAGTGGCACGTTGTTTAGCTTGATGGATTCAGGAGCAGTGCTAAGCAGGTACGATGATGGTACTGAATATAAAGGCATGTCTGCATGCAAGTCGCGTGACTTTTGTCATTTGGGTCAGTCGACCATTTCAGGCGGTTGGATGAAGATCCTACGTCTCCTAACCCTTCTTCTTCCTCGTCTCTGATTCTTCCCATACAGAACACCGCACGGGCCGCCGGCCGGACCATCGGCCCCCACCGCCTGTGTTCCTCCGCCACCCCCACCCCCACCCCGCCCCCACCCGCGTCGAGTTTTCTTCGTTCGGCGAGGCCCCACCACCGCCCCCCACAACCAAAGTCCCCACCCGAGCCCCTTCGTTCGCACCGGCGAACTCCGGCGAGCTCTGAAAAATCGACTGACCCAATTTTGAAATTTAGTCTACTGTGATTTAACTAGTGTGGAATATAAAAGGGGAAAACCATAGGCATTGGGAGTATAGTGTTGAGCGTGCCATGGCGGATCTGAAGGTGCAAACCGGACAAAGGCAACTTCGCAACCAATGTTTGCTTCAACTAGCAAGTAAGTGATGGACAAGAAATCAGAGTAAAGCAGTGGCGATCTATTTTCTTGCTGCGATAAATAAGTTGAGCAGATACGAAAGAGTACCGCCTCTGGTGCGGCGCCATGTATGCATCTGCTGAGAATTTGACTGTGCTGTAGTAGCGATGGCTGTCGGCAGCATGGAAGCAGATCTAGGAGGGTAGACGGTGGCGGCGGGGCCCGGTGGCCGAGACGGTCGTAGGAGCTCGCCGGCAAGGTGGACGACGGTAGGGATGAAGCGAGAGGACGGGATGCAAGGATCCCGGTCCGAAGCCGTGGATGAGAGAGGTCGATCTCTTGTAATGGACGGCGGCGTCGGGGTATCAGCTCCGGCATGGTGGAGGAGGACGGCGGTGGATGGGGTGGCGGACGGAGGAGGCTGGGGTGGAGAGGGTGTTTTGGTGCCCACGGAGTACGAATGGGGAAATGGAGGTGGAGAGGAAGGGGGAACCATGTCTTCAGGGCGCGCTTGTCTCAAATGCGAGGAAATTTACAAACTTAGCCCCCGTTTCAAATTTCCTACATCACAGCAATATTAGTCGGTTGGGGATAGGACGGTAATCTCGCATACACCGAATATTTGCCGACGAGAGTTTGTTTTTGGCGCCCACCGTGTATGAATCGGGGAGGGAGTCGATTTCGGCCGAGGACACACTGTGTTTTGGCGCCCACCGTGTATGAATCCGGGTGAGAGGCGGTTATGTCACGTTTGAGTGAAATTACAAACCTACCCCTATCGAAACCTATAGAAATCGAGCAGATAGGCTTTGCGTGGCAGGGATAGGCAGTAGTAATTTCCATCTCGCAGATTTTGGTTTCGGGCGGTTACTGCGACTTTCCCCGCTTCGTTCAAATTTTGCAGAGTGCACGTTTACCGTGCCAACTCAATTCGAATCCCGTTTGTATTCTATTTTTTCGGGCGGGATCCATTTTCGATTGGAATAAAATTCTATATACATCATTTTTTATATATACTTTCAAAAGCACAACAAAGAATTCTGCTCCTTTATATGTATAATATGATTTACAAATACAATGATCTCAAAATCATAAGGTTGAATTCAAAAATTAAACCAAATTATGTTCTACTAAAATGTATGGATCAGTAATATCTACATATTAAATAACATAGATGCGCGTGAATTCATATGAGTATGCATGTTTGATAGATCAATTTTGGTTCGAGTATGGATTACATGTATCATCATCTCGAATTCAAATATTTGAATCCCTTTTATGTTCACTCCTTTCATGCCCATCTCTCTCGCATGCATGCTCCTTCATGTAGCTATCACTCTCTTTTCTCCAGCTCACCCGCACGCTCACTTCATGTTTCTCCTATCCTCGCAAACATGGTCTCTCGACGTCTCCCTTGAGAAGTGTCACACTCTCCCTATCATTATACATTACACGGTTTTCATTATCTCTCACGTCTCTACCGTTCTCTCGTATCACTAGGTACCTAAGCTTTCTTTTTCACCGCCACACACACAGTCTCCACTCGTCTTTCACTTTGTCTTTCTCTCTATGGGATTCTCTCACACACCCTATATGTCTCTAGATATGAATCATACCACTAAAATTACTCTCTCTCTCTCTCCTGTAGACACAACATTTGTTGCGGTCTCCTTTTCGTCTCCATCCCAGACTGACATTATTCATTTGTTTACCGATCAGACAAACTCCCCCCTCTCTCTCTCACACACACACACAACTCCTGCTTCCACTCCCCTTCCCGACTACCGTCTCTCTCTCTCACACACAAAACTCTCGCTTTCGCACCCCCGACTCGTATTTCTCTCACAAACATTTATCGACTAGCCTCTAGATAGGTTTATACACCCGCACACTCGTGCTTCCACTATCGCATACATGTCTCTCTCCCGCTCCTTGTATCTATGTAGATTTTTCTTCCCTTCTTGAGACACGCCCTCTCGATCGTGCACACACACACTATCGCCTCATTTTAAGCTGATACCTCTCGCACACACACTCTTTGTGTCTTTGTCACACATGCACTCCGTCCTCCTCCTCTCTCCCTCTCTCTCACACACATGGGCTTTTTGCAACAACTAGCAAGATGCCCATGCGTTGCACGAAACATCAAGATGCATTTGTATGAGTAGTTTATCTTGTGGGAGAAAAGGATGAACAAGGGAAGGCCTTATTTGCAAGTGTGGAGAGGGGTGTGGGTATCTTTTTGCAAAATTGCCATAGTTTCCTTCCTATCCGTCAGATATAGATCGGACGGCCTATATTGCAGGATGGCAGGCACACGATCATCACCAACTATGCTTTTTATAAGAGTAGGGATAAAAAACAGAGTTGGTGATGATGGTGGGCCTGCCATCCTGCAATATAGGTCGTCCGATTTATATCTGACGTATAGGAACGAAACTATGGCAATTTACCCGCACTCCTCTCCACATTTGCAGATAAGGCCTTCCCTTGTTCATCCTTTTCTCCCACAAGATCTTGATGTTCCGTGCAACGCACGGGCATCTTGCTAATAAGAGTAGAAATTAAACATATACCACTTCTCGTATCTTGAAACCAAAAACATTCCTCCCTTATCTCATCAAAACCGCCAAAGGAATATATTTTGAGTGAAACATAACATTTTTTTAGTGATATACGTATTTCAAAATTAGACTTTTTTTCTACCAAATCGGTGAATATGTATTAATCTAGTCAGATCGTGTGGCAACACATTGGCACATTGCTAGTAGTTATTATAATTTTTTGGACACCAGACAAATGGTGGAGTACATATAAGAAGAGAAGAGGCACACGCACACAGTCGGTCTCTCGCTATCTCGCACACACGAGTGTTACGTAAAGGCAACATTAACAAATAAACCCTAAAACCCTAGGTGCACGATTGCTACATTCGCGGGTACCGGGTACGTGGTGGAGCGCACCTTTGTAGGAATAGTCAGCTCGCGTGATAATTTGATCCGTAGGAGTTGATGGTCAGGACCACATGTGAACGACTTGGAGGTGGTGGCTCGCCAGTTGCCACAGATCGAGTAGCCACGTTTAAAATATCATTTTTTCGCGGGGTTAAGAGTTCCTATTTTCAATGGCGCGTTATAAGTACTAAGTAGTTTTTAGAACGATTGGTATGGAGCGAAAATGGAATTCATAGTACTACGTACCTCCTTGGCGTATGGTTGTATGGGTTTATGTTGCGAGATGTTGAACCTGGTAGTTCTAGGGCAAATACTATGTTTAGATTTAGATGTTGGTTTTCAGTAATGAAAATCGGAAGGGGGAAACCCTTCTTTGATTAAAAAAACTACTACCTCCGTTCTGGTTTACTAGTCCCCATCGTATTTTGGGTCAAAGTTTGTCCACGAATTTTACTTGTAAAATGTGAATGGAAAACGAGATTTTGTTATACGCAAACAAAAAAGGACTGGAGGGAGTGATTGCTCTGACACGGACGCGACCTCTCATAGCGCAGGCATTGAACCGGCGCGCCGGCCAAGAGGGCCCCACTCGCTGCAGGCCCGGCTGAACACGCCTCCTCGCCGCATGCAACCGGCTTCAGACTGCCCCGCCTGCCTTCATTGAATCCGCGCGTGTGCCGGCAACACGTCCTTCCGCGAGCCGGCCGGCATTTTAGAACACAAAAAATGACCAAAATATAATTAATTACGCATGGTCTTGACTTGTTGTGCTCGCACTGGTAGCAGGAACTAGAGGTTTTTCTTTATTCATAACTCTCCTCAATTTTTTTGGCTTTGAAGTGAATCATGGTTGTGGACATTATGTATGAATGTGGAGATATCTGTGAACATGAGTTTGATGTGGAAGTTGAACTTGGAATGTCGGGCTTGCGCGTGAACTATACCATGTCCAATGCTTCGTCTGTTATTGTTTGGAAAGTAATTGCTGTTATTACATGACCCGAAAAAAATATTTTGTGCCACATCAGTAGATGCACGGACATCACAACAGGCATGCTGACTGGATAAACATTTGAACCTAGCTACTATGAAGGAAATTTTGTATTGACAACAGTTTTAGATAGCAGGAGACGCCTAGCCTGCTCTGCCTCTGCTAGCTTATTTCTGGCTTCTTCCATCTCTTCTTTGGCATGGGTGAAGAGAGCATCTGATTGCTCTTTTCGCTTCTTCAGGAACTCAGCTACATTCTCAAGGGCTGCTGCACGCTTTCTTTCAGCCTTTACTAGAGCCACGAGGACACGAACAGCTGACGACTCCACCTGGCTTGTGTGTAATCCAGCATCATCTGGGAATTTGCACCTTGTGTCTAATCCAGCATCATTAGGGAACTGGCACCTTGTGTGTAATCCAGCCTCATTCTGGAAACATGATCTCGAGGTTGACCATACTTCCCTCCTCGCAGGAACTGCATCCTGACATGAAGTTACTTCTTTTTTAGATAATTACTCAGAGCAACCCAGATCCATTTAGTAGAAGCCAGATAAACAGAACTGGGAGAAGTGAATTCAAAAGGAAAAAATATAAAAACAGACTACAAGGTGAGAACACCCACTTCCTACATCAAGCTAAAAACGAAAGCATTAGGACGATTAAGACTCTTCTTATGACACATCGAAGAACACGAGGCTTAAGAGAAACAGAAACTACAACATATACACATCGAAGAACACGAGGCTAAACGAAAGTAATTGAAAGGGTGTTACTTACCAAAGCTCGTTTTACAGGTTCGGTGCAGCTCCTCTTTAACTTGCCACGCTCCTTGAAGATGTCCCCAATATCCCGTGTTTGGTCTTCATTGCTCCTCTGCATGTTCGCACTCGTGGTTTTAAAATCTCAACATGGCAAGAAAATATACTATATAGTAATACTCGCGCATCTTGTGGGCAACATTAAAGCACTCGTCTGCCATGTTAGAGCATCTCCAACAGAATCGCAACGCGCGGCGCTTTAAAAAAGCGTTTACAGTGCTGAGATCGAGAAGTAGAGATAGAGAGTAGAGGATAGTTTTCAGCATAGATAGATAAAAAAATAGATTATTCAACTACTCCTCGTCGTCCGACTCCTCCTCGGTGATGTCCTCCTCCGACGTCTGACTGTAGGCCTGAAGATACCGATCATCGTCGGATTCCCAGGGCGACGCTGCTCCTAGCCTCATGTTGAATTGAGCGTACACTTTTCACCTACGCTTGTCCTCGCGATAGGCGGCTCGCTCCGCCCTCCTCTTATCCTCTCCGCCCTCTTTTGCTCATAGAACTCGCGCTCGTAGATGATGTCCTGCGGGAAGCGTTGGCGCCACAACGCCATGGCTTCCTCATCCATCTCGGTGATGCCGAGATGGTGCTCCCGTCTCCGGTTCTCGCGACGATCCTCTGTCGGTGATAAGCCGCGGCAGAGGCGCGAGCTCCTGTGCCCGCTCCCGCGTCGGCATGTTGGGGAAGTTCAATGTTCTATGAAGCCACCGGAGGCGCCACGCCGCCGTGTCGTACGCGCGGGCGGCCTCGTTGGCGGTGTCAAAATTGCCGAGGCCGAGGCGCATCCCAGGGAACCGGATCTCGACGGAGAAGCCGCCGGAGGGGCGCGCGCGGACGCTGCGGTATCCCAAGTTTCCCGGCGACGCGGCGGCATGGTGGCGCGGCGGCGGCGAGGCGAGAAAGAGCGGGGAGAGAGCGGTGGCGAGGCACAGAGCGGGGAGATAGCGGTGGCAAGGCACAGAGTGGTGGGAGGGCGTTGGATTTTATAAAGCGTACGCGCCAAAACTAGCGCACGCCTGGCCGCTTTTTCCCCGCGCGCGCAATCCTTTCCCGACGTCTCTGCTATCTCTACTCTCTTCTCTACTGTTATATTTATTTTATATTTAATATTTATCTCTACTTCTCTACTCTCTATTTTTTCTCTACTTTTTCCCTACTCTTATAAAAAACAGAGTTGGTGATGATGGTGTTCCTGCCATCCTGCAATATAGGCCATCCGATTTATATCCGACGGATAGGAAGGAAACTGTGGCAATTTTGCAAAAAGATACCCACACCCCTCTCCGCATTTGCAAATAAGGCATTCCCTCGTTCATCCTTTTCTCCCACAAGATAAACTACTCATACAAATGCATCTTGATGCGTGCAACGCATGGGCATCTTGCTAGTTCTAAAAAACTATCCATCATTTGCCACACTACTGGTTGCAGATGAAATACCTACCCAAGCACAGCGCGATACAGGAGCGACGCACAATTACAAGCTGATATTCTGTTGGACAATGGAGGCTATAACCAATTACTTTTACGGGAACAATAGCACCCAGGAAATTTGAAGGGTAGGTATGAACAAAATTGGAACTGCACATGTACTGCTAAGTGATTCAATACACACATTACCAATCGAGGAGGAGAACGATGGTCGCGGCGGCCTCTGTGAGTCATGGTCGGCAACGGGAGTCAGTTCATTGTCCACGACGGTGGTGCTTCTGCGCTTGGCGTCGGCTTCCGGGAAGCAGATCCGAGACCGTGGAAGACGGTGCCGGGGAAGAGGCTCCGTGTACGACGACGACGGTGGACCGGCTCCAGTGCGGCGTACGAGGTCGTCGATGAGGCAGATGCGCTGCGGTGGACGAGTGCGCCGATGTAGAAGGGGAGGAGCACGAAGGCTGCGGTGCCGTGGAGAAGTCTATTTTGCGGTGGGGATAGAAAATGGGGAGTATTCAGGTGTACTACTCTGGGTGCCGGGGTGGGGTTGGCTGGGTAGGGTGAACCTGAAGTTACGAAAACAGCCCCCTACCAACCGTCATCCGTAGGCCTGTTCCGAAGGCTATGATGGTAACTTCCCACTGCTCGAATCAGGGTCGCGGGAGATTTTCCCGCCGACCTCAAAATTTTGTGACACTGAACTCCCCGTGTGGCGTGTTGGGTGATTCGGCTAAGCAACTAGCGAGTAGTACTAGTAAACTCTGCATATTAGGTTTGACCGAAGTCAAACTTCCTAAAGTTTGACCAAGTTTATAGAAAAATATAAACATTTACCATAACAGATATGTATGATGTGAAAGTACATTCAATAATGAATCTAATGGTATTTATTTGTTATTGTATATGTTAATATTTTTTGTTATAAACTTTCTGAGAGTTTACAAAACTTGACTTTGACCAATGCTAATACGCAGACTTAAATAAAAACGGAGGGTGTACACATTTGTTTTCTTAGT
Organism: Triticum aestivum; assembly: GCF_018294505.1. Classification (NCBI taxonomy): domain Eukaryota; kingdom Viridiplantae; phylum Streptophyta; class Magnoliopsida; order Poales; family Poaceae; genus Triticum; species Triticum aestivum. Next base: position 462,655,192 of record NC_057805.1, on the reverse strand, counting down.
ATGTAGTGAATTAATCATTTGTTGAAATTGTGAAATAAATATATTAGGCTACTGACTTCGAATGTAATGGTCTATACAATTCAATAGTTACAATCATTGTCGAATTCCAAGATGTATACGAGGTCTATAGTACTTCACAACATGCTCAAACTCGCATAATCCCAGTCAAATGACAATCAAAATGCATTTCATAGTTATTACTTTGTAGGATGCAACAAAACCAACAATAACTCTACATCAGCCATTATAAAAGCAACATTTTGAACATATCCCAATGTGTGAATGAAACGTGCAGAGAGAGCTTGCGAAGATGGAGCAGATAGGGCGGGAAAGATTGTATGTATGTGGACGAGAGAGTAGGAGACAAACCTAACGAAACAGAGAGAGGGAGATAGAGAGAGAAAGAGAGAGGAAGAAGTTAGGTCTGTGAGAAAGATGGAGACATGTAATATACGTGAGATGCGTGTGCATCCGGATTCTGTACATGTAGAAGGAGAAGAGACAACATGTTTGATGAGAGAGCTGGAAAAACATGGACGAGAGGGGAAGGATCTCGTGGGTTGAGGGATTGATAAATTTGTGCGGGGGAGAGAGGGATTGGTAATTTTGTGCGAGAGAGAGAGGGTGGGGGGAGGAGTCAGTCAGCCGTCGTCACATCATCCTGCTTCCAAATGGCCCCGCATTCTCTAGCGCAGTGTGGTCGCCGTCTTCGATCTCCTCGATGCCCTCTTTGAAGATTGAGGTGTTGTGCATGCTGGGGTGCAGAGAAGCACAAGCGAGAGTGGTCGCCATATAACCTTGGATGGGGATGAATTGTGTGCTCGGGGGAGGGGGTGTGTGTGTGCTGTGTGCTGTGTGTGTGTGTGTCAGATATTGAGAGAAAACAAACCTAAGGAGAGAAATGTGTGTGTATGTGACGGAAAGCTACTTGCTAAACAGGGTATTCACGAAGAGATTGTGCGTGCGAGATAGAGAGCGATGTGCGGGCCTTGAGGTGGGCAGGGGCCGGGTGAGGGTGTCAAAATGTGCGCGTTGATGCATGTGTTACATGCGATCGTGCGAGGGACGGACGAATCGAGAGAGATGGTTGTTGTGTTACGGATGCTCCTCTCTCTCTCTCTCACACACACACACACACACAAGTAAAATAGAAGACCGTTCTCTCATGTATACACAACGTATCGGCATCTGTCTATGTCTCACTCATGCATGATCATTTGCACATTCACACCTCTCTATGTCTCTATCACACGCACACCGTCTCCACATTGCCCTTCCGCCACAACACACATATGGACACATACACACGTTCTCTCTCAGTCACACACACAAAATCAGTATTAAAAAAACTAGGGCGCACCTAAAACATCCAAATCCAAATAAACACGAACTGGAGCTAAATTCAAATATATGGAAATATTGTAGCGTCAAGAACTTTTCCCGGAAAAAAAGTTGAGTAATATTCGGGGATTGTTTTCACACACACAAAAAGGTTCGGTGGATGTCCTTCGAGCGCGACACGGTGACGCACCGTTCGATCGACCGCGCGGCCGCGGTTCACGCGCTTGCACAGGATTCCGTATCGTGGCTGTGGTAACTAATAAAAGCGCTGCCTAAGTCTAATGTTTACGTGTACTAGTACGGTTTTCTTTTAAGTTTGACCAACCCTATATAAAACTAAACTAAGCTCCCATACGCGCACTCATCAATATGCCGCCGCCGCCGTTGCGCATGCCGGCGCCCGCCTGCTCCGGCCAACAATTTCTCGCCCATCACCGCCGTGTCGCCGCCAAGCCGAAGGCTCGCCCGCTCACGTCGTCTGCAGTCCCTCCTCGCGATGCCGCCGCGCTGCCAAGCACGCGAGCAGCTGGTGGAGCCGCGTCTATGCACGCAGCGTACGAAGAGGAGGACGAGCGCGTGCTCCAGCACGCCGGCGAGGAGGAACTAGCGTGTCATTGTCGTCTCCGCCCGCGCGGAGGAGGCGCGCATGGTGGCTGTCGCGGCGGAAGCCGGTCGCGCGCGCGTCGAGCCCGCAAACCGGGTGCGGACGCGGAATCTACCTTCGAGACCTTGAATGCCACGTGGATCCTGCAATCTGAAGGAGCAATTTGGGTCAGTCGACTCTTGTGAGCCGTTTGATGCAACATGGATGGCTAGAAGGGCTTCTTCAACCTCTGAAATAGATGCACGGTTCATCTTCTCAGCCCGCCACACGCCTAACCGCCTGCCGCCGCCGTGCCCTCCCCTGAACCGCCTGCCACCGCCATGCTCCCCCCCCCCCGCCATCCGTTTAACCCCGGGCACGATCCATTTTTTCTGGCGAACTGCATTCCACACCCAACACTCATAAGATAGATCATGGGCACCCTGCCGTCTTCTTCCTTCACTCCGTCGAACTTCTTTCACAAATCGACTGACCCAAATTATACTACTAGTACGAACGTATTAACTACAGTAGGAACACGAAGATACGAGCAGTAGTACCAACTGCAAGAAGAACAGTAGTAAGACATAGTACTAGTACTACTGTACGTACTAAAGAGTTCAAATAAAGAGAAAGAACATAAACATAGTTCTGCTGGGGCCTCAGCACAACACACCCTTGAAAATAAACTAAGCAACTAGTCCGCTTGACACTGCAGTAGAACCAGCATGAGCGACGGCACTGCCACCTACTCGGAGTCCGAGTCCACGTCCTCGACTTCGTCCTCGTCCCTCTTCCTCTTCCTCTTCGCCGACGCTTCTTTGCTTGAACCGGACACTGGGCTCTGCTTCTTCATCCAACCCTTGTAGATATTTAAACAAAGGTAGGCATCCATTGCTGCGTACAGGATGTGATCTTCATCTAATGTCTTCGACTCCCATGCATGATGAAACTCGTGGTGAGGTTTCTTCAGTTTAGCGTACGAACGATCAATCATGGCTGCTGCCAGGGTCAGCATTGAAGGCTGAGAGGAGGACACCAGGCTTGCCTTCTGGAGATCGAAGGGCTGGCCTACAACGAGGCCTATCCGACCCAGGATTTCCTTGTCGTTCCTAAAGTCTACAGTAACGAATTTGACTCGGCCGCCCTTGAGGAACTTCTTAAATTCCTCGCACTCAACGTCGGCATGGCATATGTGGTAGACCAAGCATAAGTCATGCACGCAAACCTGGATCACGGCGGGCTTCTTCTTCTCTGCCTCCTTTAGTTTCTTCTCGCTTCCCAGGACTGTGGTGTACTCAACATCTAGCCCAGCGACCCACTCATCATTTGAGTTTTCGAACATGCGTTTGAAGTGAGCAAGGCATTCTTTCACCGTTGCGGAAGAACGGGTGTAGATGACGTCGAACTCATCGCCGGTGATGGTTCTAACCTTGTACTCACCGCCGATCATGGAGATTTGGGACGCCATGGATTTGGGAGGAGGGTTAGGATTAGTGGAACTGCCGTAATGTGAAAGGACGGGACGACTGGGAGCGAACTGTTGTAAGGTACTGTACTAGTAGAAGACGGGGACGAGTAGGGCGTGCGAATGGCGTGGGGTTGCTGGCTTGCCCGGTGGATAAACGCCTGCAAGCCCCCAAAGATTTCTCGAGAACTATGTGGGACCCACTAGATGTCATGTCTACTAGACCCATATCGTAGGCCTGACGATATAGCTTTTGCCTGTTTGCATGCCATGCCGGCTTGTGTGTAAGTTCAATTAACCGTCACCCGTTGTGCCTCCCACGACCTTCGCCTCCCTCGCGCGGTCGCGCCCTTTGAGACTTCGACCAGCTATAAATGAGCAATTTTTTTGCCTACTCCGCATGCATGATACTCCCTCTAGTCCTTTTTACTTTCGTCAACCGTTTATACTAAAAATATCAATATCTACAATACTGATTATAATGAGTATAAGAACTACTATTAGATGGGTTAGATGAGTAAAAGATTCTAATCCTGAACTAACCCTGAAGTAAGTCTAGCGAAAGAGGTGTTTGGATGACAGGGTTAGATGGAGCGCGGATACGGCGAGGTGCCTTCATGGGCGGTGTGAGAGGGAGGGAGGGAGGGAGAGGACGAGAAGCTTCAAGGAAGTGGGGAGGGATCTGCTGCGGGGAGAGCGAGAGAAAAATGTGTTTTTTAGTGTCCCGAGAAGAACTAACCCAAATAAGCACCTCTTGGGTGGGTTAGATTTTTTTGGGTTAGTTGAACTAACTCGAACACATGGATCCAAACAGGGCCAAGGTTAGCTATTAGAGTACTACTACCTCCCTTCTAGTTTAAAGGGCTCGATTCAAAAACTTCACCTACTCTTAGCAAGATAGAAGCGATGGAATAGTTTTTGTAGTCTGCAAAAGTACTCAACTAATGTTGTCGTTCTTCACAAAAAAATGTGTTTACCAATGCATGCATGAACACTAGTTACTCTAACCCCCCACTCTTCTTTAATTCTTTGCCACATCAGCATGTTTGCTATTCCCGTGTGCATGATACGAGCTAAGATACCACCATTATGGCCAGCCTTAACCATCACATGCAATAATTTAGTGCACCTTGAAATATGAACATGTGTGGGGCGTGTATGTTTTTAATGACTTGAGACTATACCTAGCCCGGCATGCAAGATGAGACTTATTATGCACCGTTCCCCATACCTGCAGGAAGCCCGTTCGTCTCCAAATCTTTTCCTCTCCATGTGTGGAAACAATATGCCTGCCAGACTCTCCTTCTCCCTCCGGCGGTCCCACCACTCCACCCCGTGTGGAAAAATCTGCATGCATGACTCTCCTCCCCCGCGCTCGTCCAATCCGTTGTGACCAGCAATATTTCCACCCCTTCCCTCCCCCGTAATTTACTCCAACAAATATGCCCACGTAGCTGTTACTCCCTCCTTTCCGGTTTATAGGGCTTATCTCAAAATTTTAGTTTTTCCATTTTATAAGGCTCAATTTGGTTGTTCCCCATCACATGTTCAGATTCCAAGGTGCATTAAATCTTTGCAAGCAAGTATTAATAGAAAATTGACCAATGCATGTATTTTATGCATGCATGCATTGCAGTTAATGCATTCGTAAACATAATTTTTTGAGGAAAACAAGAGCATTAATTGGGTACTTTTGCAAACTACAAAAAGTATTCCACCACTCACCATCTACATTGGTTGGTGAGATTTTTGAATTGAGCCCTATAAGCCGGAAAGGAGGGAGTACTACATTAATCACGCAACATATCTTCCGGGACGCTGCTTCAGTTACTTAACTGCAGGTGCATTGGGTCACTGACATATGGGCCCAACAGGGGTCTGGCCCACATGTCAGTGACGCAACTGGACCTGCAATTAAGTCAGTGCAGCTCAGTCCATATCTTACGTAGGTGTGCCATTGCTCGCTATAAATACTGCGCCTCCCACGACATTCGGAAGAACGCTCACGTTCATTGCTATCTCCTCCCCCTCCCTCTCATGTCGACCACCATGGCATCGCCCCTCCCAAGCCCTAGGCGCCCCTCGTTGCACCGCATGGACGGTCACGCGTCGCCGTTCCGTTCCTCGCCGCCACTAGTCAAGGAGGACGCGTCAGCATTCCGCTCCTAGCCGCGACGCATCGAGGTGGACGCGTCGCCGTTCCGTTCCTCGCCGCCACTAGTCGAGGAGGACGCGTCGGCGTTCCGCTCCTCGCCGCGACACGTCGAGGTGGACGCGTCGGCGTTCCCAATCTCGCCAGCACGCGCGTCGGAGGACGCGTCGGCTCCCGGCTACGAGGAGAACGCCGCGCCTCCCGCCGAGCCCCCTAGCCTTGAGGAGCTTTGGAAAGAAATGGATGTCGCCTTGTGGGAGGCTATGCCTCCAGCAGAGCGCGCCAAAATAGAGGCGGAGAAGAAGGTCGAGGAAGAGAAGCGCACCGCAGAACAAGCTGCCTGGCAGGCCTATGTCATGTCCGAGAGAGTCAGGCAATTGGCTCTTTGGTAGAAGGCTCGTGCGAGGGCCGTGAGGGTGGCGGAGGACGCCCGTGCCGAAGCCCTGAGTCCAGTCGGGCCCAAGCGCCTCATCTACGCTTGGCGGTGCATGGACCGGGTGCATGCTTCCAGCAAGGAGTACGTGTTGGCGCCGGATCACCACACCGGTGAGATCGCGCTCGCCCGCCGGCAAGCCGCCAATCAGCGCCTCGCGAGTTGCGAGGCTGAGGAAGAGGCGTTGTGTCGACGCGCCGGGAAACGGCCGCGCACCAGGGCACTCGTGGCGCGCCGCAAGCGCTCCTGCGAGCGCCGTGGCTTTTAGTAGGAGTATAATTTTTGTTTCGTAAGGCGATCTCATTAGTTTTGGGACGCAAATGATAAATCCCGAACATTCAGGAATTATTAGCGTCCTTAATTAAGTATGTAAAAGGGAAAGTTTGGAAAACTTGTGTATTCATACGCATTTTGTAAGTACGTGCATATAGCACAAACTTTACTCTATACTATCGCACTACACGTCTCTCTCTATATATGCTTGCAGACTATGCTACTCCCTCCGTCCAGGTCAATAAGTCATCTTTGGTTGTGCACCGTGACCAAGAAGGAGGGAAGACTTATACACCTAGACGGAGGGAGTACTACTATTACTAATGTACGTGCAAATGCACGTTCTAACATTACAATGCGGTTTTTGTAAAAGTAGAAAAACAGCACTAGTCAAGCTTGTGAAACGATTCAATGCAAAACAAATGCAAAAATGCTTGTTTGATTGTTTACTTTTAGCTTCCTTCTCTGTGGTTATTTCTCTGTCGTACTTTGTACGAAGTATCTCACTGGTCGGAAAGGCATGCAAATTCCTAAACCGCTTCCTACACCCTGTATCGAATTTTTTGCCTAACAAGTTGTGCCGTGCAATTGGAATTCCAACTTGAGTACTACTACTAGTAGGAGTACCAGGGGCCAGTTCTTTTAGGCTTCTAGATTAGTAATCCCATAACTACTACCTCCGTCCTGGTTTATTGGTCCCCATTGTAATCTGTGTCAAATTTTGATCATAAATTTAACTAATGAAATGTTAGTGCATGTCACATGCACTAACATTTTATCAGTTAAATCTTTGGTCAAAATTTAGCACAAATTACAATGGTGAGGAATAAACCAGGACGGAGGTACTAGTAGTAGTTTAGAAGCCCAAATAAATGAGTGAGGCGCCTTAATGTTACTCTCCACTGTGACTAGTCTTATGGGAAAAGCTGGGGAAGCCGCCAAAAGAACTGGCCCTAGGAGTGGTAGCTAGGGATCGAGTGTGCGAGATGAACCGAAGAAAGTAAATGCAGAGAGATGAAATGCAAAAAAGACGGAGGGATGTGATGGTTGCTTGTCCGTTTATTTTACCAGGCCACTTATTACTGGGAGTGGTTGGGTTTTGTGATATGACGGCTTTACTGCCGCGCCACGAGCGGGGTGAGACTCCCGTGCAGCGCCGCCCTCTACACTAGTACTACTACATCGGTCGTGGTTTATCCCCCATTGAATTTGACTGAAGATTTAACTGACAAAATGTTAGTGCATGTCAACAAAAACAATATCGTTGGATTCGTATTCGAACATAGTTTTCAATGATATAATTTTAGGTGACATGCATCATCATTTATCGTACTATATATAATGTTAGTTCAATTTTTGGTCGTACTAATCTATAGTAAGGTGCCCGTGCGTTGCACGGAAGAGTGAAATGCATTGATCGGGGAGTTGTTTATTTTGACAAAGGATGTGGGGGTCATCTCATGTGTAACGGGTATCGATAGGTTTGTTCGGATATTATTTCATCTCTAGAGCTCACAAACATCCGGGTGAAATAGATAAAAAAGTATCTTTTGCAAACAAAAGCGTTCAACTGTTCAACCTGCATCCAAAACTTGTGAAGAAATAACTCTTATTGTGCTTTGCAAGAAATGATCTTCAAGAATTAGTTTTTGAGTATCCATTGTTATACATGTTGGCTACAGATGACATGGCACTTTCTTATAGTCAACAGTTGGCTATACTATTTAAGTATTAACCATGCCCTTATACACCTAGACGGAGGGATTAAATCAGGATGACTTGGAAGGGGGCAGAGGATATGTAAGAAATGGTTCATCATAAGTCTTTCACCAGTACTGTAGTAAAAATTCATACATGGAAGATTCTAGACTAAACCATAAATGGATACACTTTTATTCATGCGCGATACTCCAATAGAGCAAGATCATGCATGGAAGTCTCCACATGCTTAGACAGCGGATTACATTGAGCGAAGACTAATGATCAACATTTAACTTGATAATGCAGATGTCCAGGTGAACCTCCTTGGAGTCCCCGTGCACATTGTTGGGGGTCAAATAATACCGTGCGTCTTCCATGTCCACATCGGCGGGAAGGTCCCAGCTCGGCAGAGTCCAAGTCAGCTTGACGTAGCCAGTGTCGCCGCCCACGTACCTCCGAGGGGTAGTAATAGTGAGCACGCACCCGTACATCGGCCTCGTGTCAGTGTAAGCATCAGCGGCGTCGCCCCTGACGCACACTACAGAGATGTGGCGACGGCTTGCGCGGGCCTTGCCGGTGCCCAGGATCAAGAGGAAGACGCTGCCGTCCTCCTCCGAGACTAGCAGGCGGCGCTGATCCTCCAGCGACCCCGGCACGGTGAACGGGTAGCACGTCTCGTACTTGATGTTCTTCGCCAAGGGCCAGTAGTGATCGCCGCACGCCTGCGTCAGGTGATGCACGATGTCCGCCGGCGAGCCCCAAAACGGCACCGGGCACTCATAGCAGTAGACGAAGGGCTCCTTGGAGGCATCGACCAGGTCGTCCATGAAACGGGAGTGGCTGTAGGGGACGTTCCGCTAGTTGAATATATGAGAAAGTTACTACGAGGTTTAGTCCGAATAAGCACAAAATAAATCATGATGGCTATAACAGATTAAACTAATCATGCGGACTAGCATAGTAGATGCATAGATCGAATCTAGGACACAGACTAGAAACATGAATTCTACCACAATTTCGAACAGGAAGGACAGAAACACATACGGTGCAACGGGAGCAGCACCATTGGCGTTGAGGTTGTCGCCCATGTCGTTGAGGAAGAGGTTGCCGAGGTCGGGTCAGAAGTCATCGTCGGTGAAGTCGTCGCTGCTAGCAGTCGCGAGAGTGCGCTCCCCAAATTTCAACAGCGCCCGCCGAATGGAGCGCAGGAGGGAGTGGCTGTAGGGGACGTTGCGGCCGCCGAATGGAGCGCAGGAGTAGCCCACGAAGCAGTAGATGGTGCTCCTCCCTAGTCTCTATTCTTATCTCTATCTCTACTACTCTTCTTTGTTTTTTATAATATACTAGTTGTAGTTGTCAAATCGAATAGTACTGCGCCGTCCACTGCACGCCCTGCTGAACACGCCTCCTCGCCTCCATCAAACCCCTCCGTTAAACCCGCATGCAAACCGAGAAACCTACTCCGGCCCGCGGGAGGAAATTTGCCGGTTGCCGTTGGAGAATAATAGAGTCACGTCCAATCCATTTGAGTTAATTGCGTGTATGATTCTCCCTCTATAAAAAGTTAATTGCATCCTTAATCTTGTATTCTAAGTACTCTGTGGGTTCCACTGTCAGTACAGTGTACATGACTTGCAGGCTGGCTACAGATTCGTACAGAAAGTTAAAAAGAAACAAATCCATGACTTGCAGGATTGGAGTTAGCACCGATGGCGGTTCGTAGTCGTTCCACGCTCGGGCATTGAAGTTTGTAACTATTTTAGATTAGAACATACTACTCCTCCGGTGCTAGTAGTAGAGCAGAGTCCTACTCCACTACTACTCTACTCAAGCAAGTTAGGGCATAGTAGCAGGTACTGTAGGGAGTAACAATACTGTGATCACTCAAGCAAGTTGCCTGACTTCGATATGACCCTACGCTACTGGTATGTGTCTCGTAAGTCAAGCGGCGTGTTGTAGTCATCATCACCTGTCCACTTCCCGCAGCACATATTCGCTTCTCCATCTTTGTCCGCTCTTCCATCCCCGCTAAGGCGCCTCCCCCTCGTCCAATCTTCCATCCCCGCTAAGGGCCTCCCCCCTCGTCCGAAACCCAAGCACTAACAATGGCAGAACCGAGCAGCGTCCGCCGAAAGAGTGGCTGGAATTCGCTCCCCACAGAGGTAATCAAGCTCATTGTTTCGCGTGTGGACAATCTCAGTACCATGCCGCTCGCCGCGTGCTCGTCGGGCTGTACCGTTTACTCAAAGCCCTCAGGCCGGAGCTTTTTAAGCCAGCTCCTTGCTTGCTGATGCCGCCTGATCTTCAGAAACAGCGTGTCACGCAGCATAACGATCGTAGGGTGGCGAGCATCAACCCCCTTGACTGCGATCTGATCCCCGTCACCCTCAACTACATTAACGGTATGTACTGGGTCGGCATGAACACGTCTTGGATGGTGCTCGTCGACGGTCGCGGCAGCTGGATGCTCGTGGAGGTCTACACCCGGCGATTGATCCCCCTTCCTTCGATTAACACTGCACTGCTTTGGCACCGCGGCCCAGAATACTCGGAATCTTACAGTAGCCAACATGATACCAAGTTTGATTTGCTCAAGGTTGTAATCTGCCAAGTGCCCACAAGATCTGCGAATTATAAAGACTTCAGGCTAATTGCGTTCTTCAACCGCGGTCTCGCCTATCTGACAGGTCACTGCGGTAAGTGGATAAATCTGCACGTCCATCGCAGGATCATACATCCTCCATGGTTCTCTGATGCCATTGAACACAAGGGCTTCATTTACGCTGTCGACTCCTTCTATGGCTGGACGTATTGCTGGCCTACTCCAGTCATCGCTACAAACGGCTGTTACAGCAGTATGTTACTTTCCTATGATATCATGATGGCTTGCTTATATTACTGTCAACATTTACTGAAAAAATATTCATGCTCATAACATGCTGTTCTTAAGATTGACTACATCAAGAGCCCTTTTTTATTTGACTCCAACTTTTTTTAGGGTTATTTGACTCCAACTTGATATGATGTTGTAGGCCGCCTGGTGTCCCTACCCTTCCTAATCCCAGAACCTTTCAAAGAAAAGTGGCATGGCAGTTGCAGGTGGTTCCTGGCTCGATCAGACGACGGCGAACGATTGATGATCGTTCGCACGTACCGGACGTGTTGTTTCGCGGAATACAATCACAGTCACTGCAAGGTCTTTGAGCAGGATCCCAGCTTCTCTGGGCCTTCAGGAATTTTTGACTGGAGGTTGGTAAGTAGCCTTGGTACACGCTCTCTGTTTGTCAGACTGAATTATCCGATTAACCAGGAGATAACCGACGGCAAGGATCATGATGGCAGCGCGGTTTCGTTCATCAGGCAAAACTGTGTGTACACAGCGTACCATGCGTCTCTGCATGCACCATACCCTGATATGTGCCGCCACGCTCTGCAGCCCAAAGTAGGAGAGAGGGTCGCAAGTATCAGACTTCGACCTGCTGGCTGGAGTTTCCCCCGTCAGGCACCCATCTGGTTCAAGCCGTCAGCCAATCTCCACAGCTTAATAAATAGTAACGTCTAACTGAGCCAGTTAGTTAGATGCGTACACTTGGTGTAGTAGGATCTTTATTTAGTTTGATGCATACACTTGTTCTTTTTTGGTAGCCCTTTTGTAATGATGGCTGATGTTTGGTTTGGAAGAGAGAGCTGCGTCTTCACTCTTCTGGCCTGCTTACTGCTTCTGTTGCACCCCCAGCCCTGGTTGCTGCTGCTGCTGTTTTCAATGTACAATCAGTAGTATATTTCGTCTGTTGGTTGAATAAATGTGTTGTTAGAACGACAAACACAATGTTTTGGAAGTCGTTGCACGGTTCGATCCTTTAGTGCCCCGTACCGTACGTAGCGCATACTATTTTTCGTACGGAACACATTTTCCACTTGTTGATAACATGCAGCCCACTGATGAAGGCCCAATAGAGAAGCCCATAATTAACTGGAAGGGAGGCTCTCACATGAATCCGGCCCAGGTACATGCTCATGGTCCCCTAAACATAAATAAGTAAATAAATAAATAAAGCTAAATGCTCATGCACCAGTTCTTTAAATTCACGATTTAACAGGAGGATATTATTTCCTATGATAGTGTCGTTACATCCAGTCGATATTATTCTTCGGCAAAGATAGCGACCAGTCTTCTTTCTCCCAGCATTTTCTTCCTGCAACCAGCGGACCCATGCAAATCGTAGTCAACGTCGTAAATAGATCTGGTCCATTTTTATTTTTCAATAAGAATGTCCAACCCAGCCCAGCACATTGGCGACAGCACTTTATCCTCCGCCTTGGTGCGCTCGCCGCGGCGCCGCCGTCCGGCCCTGTCAACATAGTTTTTTTCGAAACGGTCCCTGTCAACATAATGAATCGGGAGAGGACTGTAGTTGTGAGCAGGACAGTACAGACCCACCAGGTCCACTCCCGAACACAAGCAAGCACCTCTTTAACCACTCAGATGAACCCCTCGTTTTTTTACTCTAATCCACCCTGCTGATATCTGGGACCCACATAATTTTCAACGTATAGTCAATTAACGACAGAATTGCACAACTTCTTTTAGTAGTAATTCGGAGGAGCAGGCTATAAACTGGATTGTGCGGTCTCTGTGGCCCGTCTAACAACATGACCAGCCCAGCAATTTTTTATTTGGGAAAATAGGTAGCTCAATATTTCTTTTTGAAGAATACCCAAGCTAGGCCTATTTGTTTTCTCCGACTTACTGGGCTGCAAATCTTTCAAGACGAGGAGGGATGCATTCCGGCCTGGCCAAAGAGTATGGTCAGTGTCTGTTAAAAGTAATATCAAAAGGGATTGAAAATTCCAAAAAATTTATAGCAAATGGGATATTATTTTCTTTTTTGTTTTTGTTCTTCACTGATATCTTATACGTATTTCATTGGATTTAACATGACATAGTACTAATTTCATTTTAAATTTGTTTTAGTATGGCTACTAATTTTTGGATTAAGAATATTTTATTCGCCAGCAAAAATTTGCGAATTTTCAAAATGTCCCACATATTTAGTTATTTTTTTAACCCTGATACTGACCAGAAAATGGGCACCAATTCTAAAAAATGGAAAACGGGCTGCAATAAATTCCATATGAATTAGAAAATGAGTAAAAATTATAAAAGTAATAGCAAATGGGTTGTACACGCCACAGATTTCGAGGCTGACTTGTTTATGCAAGGCTTTGTCAGTCAACACACGATTCTAGCAGCAGTGACTGTTAGATGTCCATCCAACGGCCGACTTGCTTCTTCAATCTCTGATCTTCCTGCTCCAGCTGCCTAAACTAGCGCTGGCGGGACTGCCTGCTCCCTCCTCTTCACTACAAAAAAAGACACTTCCGTGATGATACGTGTTTGTCACAGTAGGTCGCGTTTTTTGTCATGCATGTACATCCATGAAAAATTTATGACAGAATCAAGATAGTCATACCTGTGCTGTCGTAGAAGTGTTCCATGACATTACCAAAATTATTATCATGGAAGTGTCCACTTCCATGACGATAAATCGCGCGTCACAGAAGTGCTTTCATCAAGGGTGACCGACACGTGGCATCCACCGTAACGGAACTCCGTTAAGCTATCGGGTCCGGTTTTGGATCCGATAACCCGTTAACAGCCCCGACCAATGGGGATTTTCCACGTGTAAAATCATCATTGGCTGGAGGAAAGACGTGTCGGCTCATCATTGGGACAGATGTCATCCACTCATTGGACACAAAGCGCCTATGATACATCGACCCGTGGCATGGCCCAACAGAGGCCCATTCCTGTGAAAAGGCCGGCCCGTTTGACTTGGTCAGAAGGTGGCGGGCCGGCCCACGGCAAGCCTGTTAACGGCCTGTTCGCATATAGCCCATTTACAGCCCGCTAACCCAGGGCCCGTTTACGGCCTAACCGAATTAGGCCCAGTAGCGTCATCTGGGCTGTCCAATATAATTCCAGCCCGTTTTAACTTCCGGCCCATGTATGGCCCATGACGTCTTTCGGCCCATATGAGGCCCTTATTACTCTCGGCCCATTAACGGCCCGTGGTAAAACTGGCCCGTAATGAACAGTGTATCACTTTATACCCATTAACGGCCCGTGGTGAAACTGGCCCGTAATGAACAGTGTATCACTTTATACCCATTAACGGCCCATTATTCCGTTGGGCCGTTTCCAGCCCAGGTTATCTTTTGGCCTTCTCGGGGCCCATTTATTCTTGGGCTCATTTCCACATTCGTTTACTTACGGCCCGTTACTGTCATTTTCTTCTTGTGGGCCAAATTCAGCCCGTGGTTACAGTCGGCCCGTTTGTGGCCCGTTAATACGTTGGGCCGTTTTCATAGCGTCATCAAATACGGCCGATTAACGACGGCCCGTTATGGTCGGCCCATGAACGGACGATTCCAACTCTAGCCCGTTTACGGCCATAAAGCGGTATGTTATTGGCCCATGTTTGGCCAATCGATCATACGGCCCGTAGAAGGCCCATTGATAATACGGCCCGTAGAAGGCCCATTGATGATCGGCCCGTAGAAGGCCCATTGTTTCTACGCCCCATAGAAGGCCCATTGTTTCTATGGCCCGTAGAAGGCCCAGTGTCACTACAGTAAATATGTAGCCCATGGTTATTGTGGCCTAGTTTAAAAAAAAGGTTATTGCGGCCACTAGCAAACCGCGGAAAAAGAACAGCACTGACTACAAGCAAACAAATAAACAAGACAACAAGGAAATAAATAACCAAGCAACTTACGCTAGGCTATCACGGCTATTACACATATTACATCCACAGGGCATCAAAGTTCGCCATCAGTGCAAATATAGGGAACAAAGCAGCATATCATATACACTAGTTGTCAAAGTTGGCGACTAGTGCAAATAAATGCCGCAGCAAAACATGTCCAGAACTGAAACCACTTCAGAAGATCTCAAGAAACAATATCCTGGGTACCCATAATGCTGGCAAGATGCTTAGCAAGCTTATTAACTTTCTCTTGTTTGGCGCTTAAATCCTCCAGCGCTTGCTGTTGCACCAGAAAGTATGCATCTGAATTCTGCAGGGACTTCCTCAGTCCTTCAGCTTCCTGTCGCAACACATCTGATCGATGTCTTTCAACTTGAAGCTGAGACTCAAGAAGACGAACTGATTCAGGCAGCGAGTTCGAAGAGCTTGTGCCAGCGGTAGTGGCCAGTAACTCGAACACTACATCAAGACAGGACTTCTGGGTTCTCTCACTGTCGTCAAGGTAGTTTTTATCAGCTTTCTTGGAGACCAACAGGGATGTCTCACTATCTTGAACCTTATCTGCATTACTTCCTTCACCATTGCATAACGGGGTACTGTTCTCCAATATTTTGTCCGCATTCTAAAAGAGAAACAAGCAGACACATCACAGGTTTACCATGTTGTATATGAAACTCATTTTGGTAAATCAGTTCAGTAGTAAAGTGCACAGGATAACAGCATGAAACAAACATATATCTATGTACCATGGTCACTTTATGGTCTATATCATTCTAGTTTTTGTTGCCAAATCAAGATAGAGACACAGTTCAAATAATATTTGTTCAAGACAAAGCAGAATAGACAGAATATAAGTGTGGGAAACTATAGAGACACTTGTAATGTGCATGACATGAGAACATAACTGTTTATTCAATTGAAACTGAAATCAATATAGAGCAAGTTACAACAGCAAACCAGTTAAAGAAACAAGTTTAAAACATACCTGTTGCGCCATTGGAGTTTCAATTCCATCCTTCAAATTTGAAAATAGTTGGTCTGAGTAAATACAGTGATGCAAGAGCAAAGGAGTATGAACCATAGCTACAGAACCTGACCTGAGAACAATTCTTCTTCTCCTTTAAGCGTTGAGTTGGGATTCGGAGTGGTGGTCCTCGTGCTTTGGGCACTGCAGTTCCCTTACTAACTGCTCGTGTTTGGGTGCTCTGTGGTGGAGACGGTGCTGTGTCAACTGGAACTGGGTTACTATCTGCTAGGGTTGGGGTTAGAAGGGGTGTAGCTGGTTCTCTGTCCAACTGGGTAGGGGTACAATCTGCGAGAGTCTGGGTTATGTGTGGTGGGGCTGGTTCTTGGGCAAGTACAACCGTGGTTCTATCTGCATCAACTGGTAGCACTATCTTTTCTGAAGACCGTGTTGTTACTCCCTTAGATACTGCCATCACCCTCTCCAATTCAAATGGCTGATAAACAAGAAAAGTAATTGAATGTACAGACATTGTATGATAGACAGGTGCAATGGATAGTGGGGAATAAAAGAGGGCATGAAATAATTCACATTTATGTTGTCTAACCAAACAGGATAGCATGACACAATTTCACATATATGATGGCTAACTAAACAGGATAGCATGATACAATTTCACATTATGATGGCTAACTAAAAAAGATGGAAAGACATAGTTCAAAATATGATGACTATGTAAACAGGATGACATGATATAACTATATAATGTGTTTATTAAATAGGTTGGCATGCCATAATTCACATACATGCCGCCTATGGAAACATGATAGCATGATATAATTCCCGGATAGAATGACATAATTCAAAATATGATGACTGTAAACACTAAACAGGATGAGATGATATAACTATATGATGTCTTTATTAAATGGGTTGCCATGCCATAATTCAGATAGATGTTGTGTATGTAAACATGATGGCATGATATAATTCAAATATATGATTTATATAGTAAGCAAGTAAGCAGATGGCAATCCATATATGATGTAAAAACTAAGCAATGCAAGACAACATGCATGACATGGGTAATATAACCCTGCCAAGTTTGAGCATAGACCTCAGGGGGAAATAGGACTGGTCATCAGTCTCTGAATCCTCCTCTGAGGAGCTCTCTGTATCCAGCAAGATGTCTGCTTCAGCAGGTAGCATTGTCTGCTCTGAATACCTTGTTTTCACTCCAGATACTTCCATCACCGCTTCAAATGGCTGATGCACAGGAAGAGTAGTTGAATATACAAACGTTGTCGACAAATGGAACACGTAATACAAAAAATGATAGCATGATATAATTCACATACATGATGATTGGCTCAACAGCATGGCATTGCATAATTCACATATATAATGCCTTTGCAACAAGATAGCATTGCATAATTCACATATATAATGTCTTGCAACAAGATGGCAATGCATAATTCACATATATGGTAATTAGACACTAAACAGGTGGCATTCACACAAAGCATGTCTAAACTAATCAAATGACATCGCAATGCAAGACACCATACGCACGATATGAGCAACATAACCCTGTCAAGTTAATTAGAGCATACACCTCGGGGGGGGGGAATAGGACTGGTCATCTGTCTCTGAATCCTCCTCTGAGGAGCTATCCGTAACCAGCGAGATATGCGCTTCGTCAGATAGCATAGTCTGCTCTAAAGACCTTGTTTTCACTCCAGAATTTTCCATCACCGTGTCAAATGGCTGATGCACACGAAGAGTAGTTGAATGTACTAACATTGTTGACAAATGTAATACGTAACGAAAAAAAGGATGGCCTGATATAATTCACATATAAGATGACTGGCTAAGCAGGATGGCATTGCAAAATTCACATATATGATGCCTGGCTAAACAAGATGGCATTGCATAATTCACATAAACGATGAATAAACTAAACAGATGGCATTCACACAAAGCATGTCTAAACTAAGCAGTTGACATATTTGATGTATAAAGTAAGCAATGCAAGGCACCATATGCATGATATAACCAACATCAGCATGCCAAGTTAGAGCGAAGACCTCATGGGGTAAATAGGAGTGGTCTTCTGCTTCTGAATCCCCCTCAGAACAGTTATCTTCCTCTTGATTACGATCCAAAATGGGTGGAGGGGGGCTGCCTTTGCGCCCACCATGGAGCGACGTCTGCATGAAATTTTATTGCCATGCAAGGCTCGTCTCTTTTGCTCTACATGTTCAGTTCCATTGTGTACAATAACTGACATGCATAGGAATAAAACATAGTGAGATTATGTAAGGAGTGCATGCACAAATCCAGAGTGATGGTAGCAAACTGTGGATAGACCAAAACCAATGATAGCAGACAGATAATAGCTTTAGTTAAAAATACAGATAATGTCTCCTTAAATGTTTGTTTGCACCCAACATGAAACTCATAGTAGACACCCGAGATTAACCAGATAGTAGACAGATAGTACTGATTGCTGCCCCAATATGTACCCCACAACCATTTAAAAACTCAAGTTTCAGCATAAGTTTGGACCTGAGTAGGAGTCTAATAGGTGAACACGATGATAAAGTAGCATGTCATCATATTAAGCGATGCATAATGTAAGCAGACACGGAAGAGTCTGACCTCTCTTGCGTGTAGTCCTCAAGGTCATCTGCTCAGTTGATGATGGTAATGCAGTTGTCGTGGCTGCCGACGGCGGGGAAGAAGATTTGAGGAGGCGAAAGACAGCCTCGAGAGCGGATCCCTGCTGTGGTGAACCCTTCCGTCGTTGGAGCAGCTGAGCTGGGGTGGAACACAGCACCGCAGGAGCAAGACAAACCACACAAGGTTTTCTTTGACACATATCTGTAACAGAAGTAATTGTGTAAGGCTTGTTTGAATTTGAGGATTCTAACAATGCAGGGATAGGAAATAGACGGGAATAGGATAGGAATGCACGTGCAAAACAGAGAATTTAAAAACCAGGATTTCTGCCAATCTGGGTGTTTGGTTCACAAGAATTGGAAGATCACAGGATGCAAACAAATATGGTGAGATTAAGTCAAACCACAAGAAGTGTACAACCTCTTTGGCGAAGCCATGTCGATCTCAGCGTGATTGGGTTGGCCGGTGAGCATGCGCCGGCTGACTTGGCTGTCGGAGGAGGGGAAGAAGATCTTAGGCGTCTGGAGATGGAGCCCGAGGTACTGCTCCGCTGTGATGGAGGGTTTCTTTGTTGGAGCAGCTCCAGTGAGTTGTACGATGCCAAGGCTGAAGCAGGACAAGAGAGACACCGTTAACCTGAGTGGAATTCTAATAGAATCTCCAATAGATGATGTAAAATACATAACCACAAAGTGCTAGATGTATACATCAGCCGCTCATCTCTGAACTTAACTGTCGAAAGTGAATTTAACTGTCGAAATTGAACTTAACTGTCGAAACTGAATTTTGCCGTCGAAACTGAATTTTACTGTCGAAACTGAACGCAATAGAGGTGAGGCTACACGTCAATCGACTGACTTTTTCATCTCTGGTTAGTCGATTTTGCAGCCGTTGGATACGAAATCAAGGGCCTGCAGTTCATCTTCAACCTCCACCCCCCTGAGCCGCCAGCCACCACCGGCCAAATAGCCGCCCCGCCCGCCCCAAAAACACTCCCCACCGCGGGTCCGCCGCCACCCCGGCCATCCCTCTAGGCCCCCCCCCGTGCTGAGCTTTTTCTCCGGCGATCCCCACGCCACTGCCCCACCACCGCCGGCGACCACCGCCCCCACCCTGAACCCTAAGATAGATAGTGGGGTACTTCTCCGGCGAGCCCCCCTCCCTGTTGCGGCTGGTTCTTCCTTAACTCCGGCGAGCCCCCCTCCCCGCTGCGGCTGGTTCTTCCTTAACTCCGGCGAGCCCCTCCCCCCACCCCTTGAAAATCGACTGACCCAAAAGTCGATTCAGTCGACTGAAGTGTAGCTAAATCGGAGCAGCATCGCAAGCAAGAGCAAGAGCGAGAGCAGCAGCGCGAGCAAGAGCAAGAGCAGACCAGGCAGGGGACCGAGAGCAAGAGCAGAGCAGCAGCGCGAGCGAGAGCTAAAGCAGCAGTAGCTCCTACTGATGTGGATGTCGCCGCCGAGGGACCGACGCCGTGGAGGAAGTGGCCGCCGACGCCGCGGTGGATGGAGTCGCGCCGTGTCGGCTCGGGACCGAGCGCCGGCAGCACCGTGAGATCGAATCAAGAAGAAAATGCGGTGATTAGTGTACAACCTATTAGGTGGTGCCGATTAGGCCGTAGCTTCATCCGAGGAAACGGTGATGCTGATGCTCTTCCGGTGGTGTAGGTGAAGACTGCCGTGTGGGAATGGAGGTGGTGCGAAATACGAGGGGAACGTCGGGGCAGCTCCTTGGAGGTGGAGGACGGGGTGGCTGAACCGGCGGGATGACCAGATCGACGACGGATCCTCATTTGGTATGATGGATGAGGGACGTCGAGGTGTTGGTGTAGACGACGTCGTCGGGGAAGAGCCTCTGGCTGGGTGGCAGACGGAGGAGGGTGTGGGGCTATGAATGGGTGGGCGGATGGGATGGGAGTGGGGAACCATGGCTTAGGGACGTGCTTGTCCGAAATGTGGGGTAAGTTACGAAAGTACCCCCACCAATTTGAGGCGGTTCTTTCGGTTCAGGGGTATCACGGGCATTTCGCGTGTCGGGATTTCACAGGAGGTGGGAGTTTTTGCGCGTGTTGCAATTTTGGAATAGCAAGGCGCGGGTTGAGATGGAGGGAGTTGTGGGAGCACAACGAGAAAAAGATATATCTTAAATATTTCGGGCTAACAAGGCGTGGGTTGAAGAGGCGGGAGTTTCGCAGCACGATAGACAGAGACGCTAGCTTGAAATTTCGGCATAACAAGGCGCGGCTTGAAATTTCGGGAGAACAAGCTAAACGTGTACCCAAAAGAAAAAAAGACAATTTAGACTAGTATGATATACTACGTACAATGTGTTTAACACACACAACACACACACAGACACCATTTAGACTAGTAAGGTACATGTGCATTGCACGCATGAGATTTGGCAACCAAATTATGAATAAATAGCACATTGTAGCATGTAAGCTTTGAGTCATATATGCATGATGTAGATGATCGTTTAATTCATCTAGTTCATTTCATTCAAAATCATCTAGTTTTTATAAGAAAGCTAATCTATTTTAAGATTCATGGAATTGTGCGTTGTAAGGCATAAAGTAAAAACAAATCATGTCGAAAAACATTTGGGCAATTCTGATACGGAAGATTCTAGATCAAAGAAGAAGTGCTTGTGTTTTGAGGTTTGTGCATTATGGTTAAGTTCAACCATAGAGTCTTCTAGATTGTACATGTGGAAAAATCTGGTGGAATCTAGATGATATCCAACGGCCAGTAGTGCTCAAATTTGCCAGCTCTGCACCATTGGATTGGCCTCATCCAACGACCATCTTTCAAAGTTAAAGTTATCCGCACACTATATAAAAAATATAAAATAATAATATATATATAGGGGTATAGATATAGACATGTGATGCGAAAGCCACCCATCATCTCCAATTAGAATAGTTTATCCATGCACGGATGCAATGTGGCCAAACGATGTCTGCCATCGGTATCTCAAATTCAAACCGATCTGACCTTGTTCAATGTGTATACATTGCAACATGGTCGTTTCCAAACCACACCATGCAGATCTCCGTTATATTCATGCATGCATGGGTTTCAAACATCATGATCTATTATTCAAATATTTGAATTCAACTTTACCTTGATTATGACCTCACCTAGTCTTTTACACCCACACATTGGTCTTCTCTTTGTAATTGTACCACTAACTTTCTCTCGTGCATGCATGCACACACACTACTAGTCGGCATTATCTATCGCACACATGCAATCTTTTTCTTCATGTCGGTCTCCCATGAAGGGACACACACACACACACACATCCCCCTCTCCATCATATCGGGCATTCTTTATCTCTGACGTGCATGCGCAACGATCGATGTTCTTCTATGAGTGTGTGTGTGTATAGCTAGGTCTTTCATAGTTTTCCACATAAACCGATCAATCTATATATCTAGTGAGGTCTCACCCTCTTTCCCACGTCCACATCGATCAATCTATACCTCTCTATATAGGATTACATATATAGCTAATACACCCACATTAATTATATATCCAACGCCCCCCTCTCATCATCCATGCCTTCCGCTTCATCTCTCAGACGCGCGCACAATGGCCAAGAAAGGGGGCAGCAAGGGCCCTGCCCCCCTAACATCACTATATATCGAGGCTAATATGAATGTGATCATTAGACAATTGCTGGTAAAAATGGTTTAAGTTAATGAATTGGCCCCCCTCGTAAAGGATTAGCAATTCGTGGCCCCCTAGCTCATGGGACATTTTTCATGGCTCCGCCACTCCGCGCAACAGCGCACGTTCTCGCCCCCTCTCTCTAAATATCGATCTCGCAGTTGTGCACTCCTTCATAGTCTCCCTCCACTCGGCCCCTCGCACCATTTTCTAGCCCCCACCGGATTTTGCCAAATGTACAATCTAGCAGACTCCATGGTTGAACTTAAGCATAATGCACAAATCTCAAAACAAAAGTGGTTCTCCTTTGTTCTAGAATCTTCCGTATCGTAACTGCCCAAACTTTTTTTCTAGTTGAATTGCCATTGTTTGTTTGTACTTTATGCTTTACAGCGCACAATTCCATGAATCATAAAATAGATGAAGGGCTTCTTTGATTCAAAGGATTCTCGAAGGAATTTTGGAGGATTCTAATCCTTAGGAATTTTTCCTATCTTGGTTTGTTTGATTCGTAGGATTGTAAACCATAGGAATTTTTCCATATGATTCATTTGCACTAGATTTCATTGGAAACATCCCATCCACTCAAACCTCTTTGAAAGAATTCTGCGTTTTTTCTATGCACAATCAAACACTCGTACCATCCTGTAGGATTCAATAAGACATTCCACTCTAATCCCATGTTCTTCCTATTCCCGCGTTTTGGAAATCCTACGAATCAAAGAGGAAACATCCCATATGATTCATTTGCACTAGATTTCATAGGAAACATCCCATCCACTCAAACCTCTTTGAACGAATTCTGCGTTTTTTCTATCCACAATCAAACACTCGTACCATCCTGTAGGATTCAAGAAGACATTCCACTCTAATCCCATGTTCTTCCTATTCCCGCGTTTTGGAAATCCTACGAATCAAAGAGGCCCTAGGTTTTTCATAAAAATTAATTGATTTTGAATGAGATGAACTATAAGAATTAAACGAAGGTCTACATCAGGCATATATGACTCAGAGCTTACATGCTACAGTGTGGTATTTATTCGTAATTTGGTTCCAAAATCTGACGCGTGCAATGCACGTGTACCTTACTAGTACTTCGAGTATGTGCAAAACACAATGGCACGCTACACAGTGTCTCTCTTATAGTTCTTGAAGCCACGTGGGCATGTGGAACATGTGGAGGCATTGTTGCGACATCCTTGTGTGGATTGATCACTGTGACGTGCTGCTGGTTCCAGAAGAATGTACTCGTCCTCCCTGAGCCGCACTGGCGGTATATGCATGAAGCGAAGATGTGCACGCACGCCACGCACGCATTCATTCACTCGCACGCACACGCGGGTACACGGGCGGATGCAATTTTGTACCAAGATCCACCCCATGTGATAATTTGACGCGTGTAAAGTCCTTCACTTCATTGATGGTCAATTAATACAGCGCATGCAAACTGAGTGGACGTGAGGGCGGAAGAAAGACATTACTACTCCACTGCACGCATGCGAGTAGTTAAATCATGGGTTGCTAGTAGTACTTCCATTGGTCTCCTTCGTATTTTGTGCCAGTAACATAATATTTACGCATCTGAGCAGTGCAGTCTACTTGAAATTTAGGTTCCACTAAACTCATCGGGAGCCGTTTCGGGCCTCGAAACCAAAAACCATCAATTAATCTTTACCTTGTTCCCATCACATTCGAAAGTACTAGTGCTACAATTAAGTGCAAGCCTGCTCACACCTACCAGTACGTACCAAACCTGAATGTGTTCCCACTATGCAGGTTTTAGTACTAGTGCTAGTACTTAGGCTATAAAAAGGGAAACTACCTAACCGAAAATTACTCTACCTTCCTCCTCATAAGTCCTGCTTCTTTGTCCGTCCTTGCCATGGCCGGTGTGCAGAGCTCTAGGTCGAGAACTACTCGTAACAAGGGAGCGGCAACCAAGGCTGCAGAAAAAAAGAGGGCTCGCCGCCACGCAGAGACCTCGAAAGATCTCTCACGGGCAGGCGATGGCTCCCAGGAGTGCCCTAGATGCGGAGGCCAACATGCCGAGCTGGCGGCGCTGGAGTCGTTTTCCCTCGACGGCATGCCCAATCAGCTCAATAAGCACCTCAATAAGCAGAAGGAGTTCATCCACTGCTTGGTGGAGCCGCTGAAGGAGAGCCTCGACGACATGTCCGTTGAGCTCAATGAGCAAGGGGAGTTGACCGCCGGCTTGGTGATGCTGCTGGAGAAGAGCATTGCCTCGGAGAAGAAGGCGACCGGTGAAATCCTGCATCTTCAGGAGGACAACGCGAAGCTCTGCCACGAGCTCGACCTGCTGAAGGAGGAGAATGCCGGCTGGAAGAAGCTGCATGAGAATAGTAGTTCCTCTATGGATATGTTGCAGGCCCTCGTCATGGAACAGAAGGAGGAGTTGGCGAAGTTCCGCATCGAGCACCCGGCTGCTGTCAAGGTACGTAATGCGGCCGTCGAACAGATGATGAAGGCTCGCGTCGAGAAATCCCACGTCATGGACACAATGATGAAGATGGCGGAGGAGACGCGCAAGGAGATGGAGGTCGTGGAGGCGATGAAGAAGCAGTTACGACTCCACGGCCAGCAACCCTTCATGTAGTGAGAGTAGCGCCCCAGACTTGTGTGTGCGTCTTCCTTCTTTTTTGGGGGTGATTATCCTCCTTCTTCTTTTGCTCCTGTGTTTCTTATTTTGCTTCGGGTTTTTCGCCGCACGTGTCACCTTCTCTTCGAGGCATGAATAGAACAATGCTAAAAATGAGATGACTAGCAAATTAGATCATTCTTTATCACCAATAGAACAATGCCTCTTGCTAGTAATATATAATAAGAGTAGAGAGTAGAGGATATGGCACTGGGCTGCCGTGTTTCGTGCTCCTCCGTCGTACTCCAGTGGAAAACTTGAATATACCGCACGATTCTTTGCTCCTCCTCAGGTAATCGGCACATTTATACAAGCAGTCAAATAACAAGGCCCCGCCTTCCAGCAGTAATGAGCCGTCAAATCACAAAGGCCCCCGCCTCTCATGAAAAGGACCAAGCTAGACTGCCCCGCCCTCTAGCCTTTTAAAAAATGTATATATTTGTATAATAGTAGTATCGATGGATTGCGCCATGGAGCAAAACTATGCATATACTACTACGTACTCCTATATGACACTACCCACTATGAAGGTACTAGTAACATAGACTAGTAACTGGTCTATGTTACTCTGCACTATGACCAGCAAAAGTCGAGGCGCGGATACCAACGAGGGCCTGGTTGTGTCTATACAAGGACAACTCACCCGACTGCATGCGCACCACGCAGACGAAGCTCGTGTTGTGTTGGTGCCGTGTGCGGCCCGCACATTAACCAAAACCTCGCGCCTCCATCTTAGCCTCCGCGTTTAAAACATCTCAATCTCAAGGCCAAGGAGCAACGTGAAACCTATGATAGAGCCAATCAGATGGTTGAGAACACTACAATTCGTAGCTATAGATGCGTGTGTGAGAGAGGACGAGTGCGTGCGTGCACCTCTTCTCAGAGTACAACTGTATGTGGGTGGCATCGGCCTAGGGAGCAGTGATGGTGCGTGCGAGAAATCCTGAGAGATAAGTGTAATGCGTCTGAAAAAAGACTAGTCTATAGCTCGCCACGACGCTATTCCTGTCGAACGCCAAGCGTAAGATATGTATTCGACGGTGCCAGTTTTTGCACGTACACAGCAGTAGAAAAAGAACTAGTAGTACCATGGCATATGCTACACCACGGCCGAGAAAACGTGCCGACGTTACGCCATCCGGGAATAGTGCCGCACTTCGAAACTAGAACCGTCAATAAATCTTGAGCGTGTCTTGTCACATTCCAAATTACTACTACTACCACGCTATATTTAATTGCAAACCTGTTCACACCGATCACAACCTAAACGGTTTCCCACCTAGGAGCGTATTAGTAGTTGACATGAGAAAATAGAGGAGCTTGCGTGATATAAGGAAGTGTAACCAAATCCTCCAAAAAATTATCCAAATGAGTGGTGCAACGCAATACACCTTATATTTCGGGATTTTTCTCAAAAATCTATACACCTTATATCAAGGAACGGAGGGAGTACTATGCTAAGATGACTGCACATTCCTCCTCAACTCCTCATCCACAAGAAACAATAAAGCCATAGCCAGCGTGAGCTCAGGGTCGAGAGATTTCCACCAGGGAGAGGTGAGCATGGAAGAGGAAGCATGAGAGATGTCCCGCCTCGCCGCGAAAGCAGCTGACATGTCCAGCCGCGCAGCAGTAGCAGCACAGAGGTCCCGTCGCACCGGCGAAGCAGCACGGAGGTCCCGCCGCGCCGTCGATGTAGCAGACTGGTCCGGCCATGTTGCGGATGCAGCAGAGATGTCCCACCGGGCTGCCGAAGCAGCTGGGAGGTCCCGCCGCGCCGCGGCGGCCTGGGAAACTTTCTCGTGGGCAGGCAAGGACTCTTACAGGCGCATACATGCGATAGTCCATAGCCAGATGGATCAGATCTCCGGCTGGGCGAGGATGCAGGACGAGGCTACCGGCGTCATCCGGCAACTCGGGGAGGGCAATGCGAAGCTCCGGGGCGAGCGTGACTTGCTGAGGGCGAAGATTGCTAGAAGGGCGAAGCGGGAGGAGGAGACCGGTGCCGTGTTGCAGAGGACGGGCGTCATTATCAAGAAACTTGTGGACGAGAATGCCATGCTCCGCATCGAGCGCAACAGGCTGGTGGAGGAATCCGTGGATGCTGCCAAGCAGCGTATTAAGGACATGAAACGGATGAAAGAGATCATCGCCCGCCGCGAGAACTAGTCTCCGCGACCTGCAGCGCATAAAGAAAGTAGAGATCAGCGAGCCAGATCGTTGTATGTGTCTTCCTTCTTCTTTTGCCCTTGTGTATTTCGGGCGTAGCCGCATGTGGCTTTTTTAATTATCTTCCTAATTATGTAAGACAATTATTATCCACTCTCGTCGTCCTTATATATATTCATCAGTCTTGCTATAAGTCGCAGTAGATGCTATATAGGTCCGTCGGATCTTACATCAAGATCCGTGCAAAATTTTCTTTTCAGGATTTTCTTTTTCTCTCTTAAATCTCAGTCGAGTGAGACATTGCCACGCCATTAAACAGAGGCTCGGGCGCCATTAATGGTACCTTGGGACAGAGGTGGACGGCAGATGGAGGTCAAAGGGCTCTCCTCCCGATAAGCACGCGCAGGGGTCTGATCGCACGCCTCCCATACTCAAATAGCTACCCTGCACGGCGCCTCCTAGCTAATAAAAAAGGGGACGCGTGGCGGCACGTAAATGGTAAATAGAACGCCCACGGTTTCAATAATACTTGTGTTTCCGATTGTAACGTGACATCACTTGTTCCAAAATGACTTTGTTGATTGTTAATGTGTGCGCCTTCGCAAATCGACAGCAAAATTACCACAGCATGTTGGTGCCATGTCATGGCACCAAGCCAAGTTTCATGATTTTCATGCGTGTTTTGGATTTACAGGAATTAAAAAACCAAGTTTCTCAATGTTTCCAGCCGAGCCATGACGCCCAGATGTTTGAATTTCATTCCCATTTCTGGCATGGGACCTAGAAATTTGCCCGAGGACACACATGTGATTTTTCAACCAGCTTTGGTGCACTGGAGCATGTGCTTGTATTTAAAATTTGAATTATGCACACAAAGGTGACACGTTCCCTCTAAGAACCACGAGCCTTCTTGAGAGAAGCTCCGGTTTGCAAGAAACTTATACCAAAACTTGTTCCTATTCTGCATTTTTTTACCACAGCATGGTAGTACCATGACATGACACCATGCCAAGTTTCATGATTTTCAGGCGTGTTTTGGATTTACAAGAATTTTAAAACCAAGCTTCTCAATGTTCTCTGCCGAACCACGATGCCCAGATGTTTGAATTTCATTCCCATTTCTTGCATGGGACCTAGAAATTCACCCGAGGACACACATGTGATTTTTCAGTCCACTTTGGTGCACGGGAGCATGTGCTTGTAGTTCACATTAAATGACCAGAAACTCAATTAATGCATAAAAAAGGCCAAACGAACCCAGAATAATTTCAAAATTTAACAGGGCACTCATATAGTTCTATGTTGCCTCTGTAAAGAAAATCTGGCGGTAGGCAGCGTATACTGTTTCACACACAAAGGTATAAAGAAATAAAGAAATTAGCCCTATTTAATTCTTGGGTTCTTATTATTTATGCCAGTAGTTGTGTATCACTACTCAGTTTTGCCATTAGAAGTTACAACTACTCAAAAAATGCCATCGATCCGTGAGATGCCTGCTCAGAAATGCAATTAGATATCTAAAAATTGCCATTGTTAAGTTAGATGTTTTCTCAGAAATGCCATTAAACATTGTTATTTTCACGTCAAACCCTGTTGACCATGTTTCATGACAAAAACAAGTCGATTCTCACAATGATAAGTTAATAGTGTCCAACACAACACACCCCTCAAATAAAACTAAGCACCCTGGAATTCTTTGACAAAACTAAGCACCCTGAAATTCTTTGACAACTAAACTGCTGGCTATATGATGTTGGCCATATATATATTGTAGGTATATAATGTCAAGAAACGAGTGGTAGTACTATACCAACTAAAAGATGAAATGTACGAAATATAACGAGAAGAAACATAACATAGTTCTGTTGGGGGCTCAGCACAACACACCCCTCAAATAAAACTAAGCACACAAGAAATTAAACTAAGCAACTAATCCGGTAGACACTGCATTAGAACCACCATGAGCAACGACACTGCCACCTTACTCGGAGTCCTCGTCCACGTCCTCGACTTCGTCCTTGTCCCTCCTCCTCTTGGGCGATACTTCTTTGCTTGAACCGCACACTTGGCTCTTGCTCTTCATCCTAACCCTTGTAGATATTGAAACAAAGGTAGCCATCCATTGCAGCGTAGTGGATGTGGTCCATATCTAGTACATTCCACTGCCATGCATGACGATGAAACGTGTACGGAGGTTTCTCTAGTTTACCGTACGAAGGATGAACCATGGCTCCTGCTGGGGTCAGCATTGAAGGCTGATCAAGGGAGGGCACCAGCCCTTCCTTCTGGAGGTCGAAGGGGTCGCCTACAACGAGGCCTATCCGACCCAGGATTTCCTTGTCGTTCCTAAAGTCTACAGTAACGAATTTGACTCGGCCGCCCTTGAGGAACTTCTTAAATTCCTCGCACTCAACGTCGGCATGGCATATGTGGTAGACCAAGCATAAGTCATGCACGCAAACCTGGATCACGGCGGGCTTCTTCTTCTCTGCCTCCTTTAGTTTTTTCCCGCTTCCCAGGACTGTGGTGTACTCAACATCTAGCCCAGCGACCCACTCATCATTTGAGTTTTCGAACATGCGTTTGAAGCGAGCAAGACATTCTTTCACCGTTGTGGAAGAACGGGTGTAGATGACGTCGAACTCATCGCCGTTGATGGTTCTAACCTTGTACTCACCGCCGATCATGGAGATTTGGGACGCCATGGATTTGGGAGGAGGGTTAGTATTAGTGGAACTGTCGTAATGTGAAAGGACAAGACGACTAGGAGCAGTTTATCGATCGTAAAAATGTCGAGTGGGGGGGGCGCATGCGAATGGCAGGGTAGTGGCTTGCCTGGTGGATAAATGGATTCATGCACAGTACTATGGGGGCCCAATTAGATGTCATGTCTACTCGACGCCCAATTATATGGCTTTCGATGTCATGTCAAGCGTCGGGAAAATTATAGGTGATACGAAGCTTTCCATTCTCCCATGATACGGGCTTCTGAGAGCCCTTGGATCTGAGATCGAACGGTTGCATGGTGTGATTCCAGACCTATGGGTGAATATCCTATCCTTGAGGGTTATTCTGCAAATTTTTAGCAACTTAGCATCCGACCTTTCGATCTCAGATCCAAGGGCTGCTAGCAGCTCGTATCATGGTCGCGCCTACCACCAAACTAGCCTATCATCTAGGTACACACGCTTAGCACCGTTTCTTCCTGGGGTCACCAAACTAGGCTCTCTCTTCTTAATTAACTTGCCACATCAGACTTTATGTCTATGTGGCAGGCTTAGCACCTGTAGGATGAAGTACAATAGTGGGCTATAAGCCCGCTTTACATGGCATTTTTGCATATGTGGGGGAAAGAGGCAAGGAAAAAGTGGAGGAGTGGGCTCTCAAGCAAGAGCCAGCCTCTACATGGTGGAGCATCGGGAGAGGCACCTGTATGGAGGTGGTCAGGAATCGGGAGACTCAAGCCGGTCGTAGCGCCGCAGTTAAAATGATAATGGCAAGTCAAATCACCGGGCCCCACCTTTCCAGCAGTAACTCGCTGTCAAATCACACAGCCCTATGTTTGCAGCAGCCTACTCCCTCATCTTCTCGGGTCTCTGTCGAACCGACTAGGCGGAACTGCCCCGCCTACCGCACGGGAAAAGCCCCGCCCACGACTTCTAAATAGTACACTATACTAATTTTGTATACATGGATTGCGCCATGGAGCAAAGCCTCAAGAAAATGGCGGTACAGATGTACGGAGTATACAGCACGCCCGTCGCGTTCGCGTCGCACCACAGACGGTCGGTCGGTCTGGCACGCCGCTCTCTGAATGGAACGCGCGTCATATTGCGTTTGCACACACATGTGGGACCGCAATTGAGAACCGACCATAGGCACACTCCCCGGCCCCGCAAGTCGGCTGAGTTAATAGAAGCACATACTCCACCTTGGTACCTGGACGATCCCTGCAAGACACGGAAGATCAGTTCGTCCATGCATGTGACCAGACTCCAGCAGACACGCCTAGATTGGCTATCGTCTACATATCGTGTAGGCTGTGTTGTACAGGGCTATAGTTCTGGTGAGAAATCTAAAAAAAAGTTTTCTTGTCATCTCGCAAAATTATGTGTCATGTGCTTCGGATCACTGCGAGGGTTAAACAGCGACAACTGAGTTGGGCTAGTCATTGGGGGCACATGCACGAAGACTACTATCGACGGACCCCTTTTCTACGAGTTTATCTTTAAGTTGAGCTTTGATCCTCATCTAGTTTGTCCGTCGGGATTCATCTTGTCTCCTTTGGCAGTGAGGTTATGATTTCTTGTCATGTGGCATCTTTTCATGTTATATGTTATAATCAGGTGCTTCAGATCAAAATGACGACAACTGCATCTCCGGGGCGCGTGCATGAAGACTTCTCGACAGTCATTGCCGAGGTCAAGCCGGCTCCGGCCGGTAGACAAAAGAAAACTAGTACTCCACTATATAGGCAGGAGCCTCCGTGCTTGCTTACTAGTGTTCCTCTCTTCACGCTGTATCGTCCTCTCCAGATCTAAACACTACAGTGGTGGCCACACACACTCTCTCTCTACTCATCGCTGGTCACAGATCCAGCCGGATCCTCTCCGCCGGGGAAGGTGAGAAGGTGCAACGTTCACGCGGTCGTCCTCGGCGACGGCTCTTACGCATTGCCGGCGTGTCCCGATCAGCGTGCCTTGCCGTTCTCTCCCAAGCATCGCTGGTGAGGGAGGGCCTCCTACCCCTTCTTCCTCGTTGTCGTAGTGTGGGCAGATCCGGCCTCCCGCCGCCCA
The DNA here is from genome assembly GCF_018294505.1 of Triticum aestivum. NCBI lineage: Eukaryota > Viridiplantae > Streptophyta > Magnoliopsida > Poales > Poaceae > Triticum > Triticum aestivum. The sequence goes on along the minus strand of NC_057805.1, from coordinate 462,623,530 downwards.
CCTAGCGACATCCCGGCGACCCTCAGGTATAACTTCCTTCAAAACCGGCCTTGCTCTACTTCCCGAGCTCCTAACGTCGCTGCATTTGTATCTTTTACTATTTCTCAGGCCCCCTCGTGTAGATAGGATCGATCGGCTGTTCGAAAACCACCTAATTTTTTTACTGTTAAGAGGTAAAACTAGTTCATGCACTCGAATCTAGTAGTACTTGGTTCAAACAAGGAAGAAAGGGGGTGGGGGTGGGGGAAGATTTGTTACCTGAATCTAGGACGTGTTCGAAAGAGGAAATAATGGGGGCGAAAAGTAGCAGAGACTGGCTATCCAACTGGTCTCTAGGTCTAATAGGGAAATAAAGGGAACGCAGTACAAACTCAATATAAACCCGATCTATTGGTTGAAAAAGGAAAGAAAGTGGGTACTGGGGGACAAGTCAACAGAGTAAGTCCAGCACTAGATTTGCTAGCCTCACAGAGTATAAGGTGGCTATATACCGAACAAAAATGGGACCAACCCAGATATCCTCTTCTGATGTTTGTTTCCCCGAGCCGCTCTTATGTAATGCCACTGGTAAAATGTAGCAGTCGCACTGTTAAAAGTAAGGATACGTTAAACCAATGTTGTTTTCAATGTAATGCCTCCAGTAATATGAATCAATGGCACTTTTTTTTCATGTCCAGCTAAATTTCCCATTAAGATAAGTTGCTTCTTTTCGTTAGAGATGCAAGTGTCCTGGTCCGCCTACTCTCCCGTGCCCAAATACCGACTCTGTAGCAGCTGTTAATGTAATGTTGCTGGTAAAATGAAGCAATGGCACCATTAAAGTAATGTCGTATTTAACGGTTGTCATAGTTAATCCTAATGCCCACACTAATATCTAGGAATGCTGCTAGAAATTGCTACTGTCCTTGTACGATTGCCATTCAGATAAGGAACATGCTTTTTTTTCATTTGATGCATGTTTCATCACTTGTTAGTCACCCTCCTTTCCACCTTTTTTGTGCAAACAGAGATATACATTTCACGCTTGATCTTAGTTGAACTGCACAAATGATATCCAAATTATAGTTGAACATTCTAGGAGCTTCACGACCAACCTTGATGTTGGTCAATTTTATGGCAACTAATGAAGAAGAAGCTCTGTGGGTTTCGTTTTCTGATGGAAATGGAACCCGGGCTGGAACCCTTTTCTTAAAAAAAGAAGAAGAAGAAGCTGCTAGCTCATGGGACATTGCTACATTTTAGGTGAACTGCACCAAAAGGTCCCATGAATTGAATCATCCATGTGGGTGACTGGTGTCATCCCTTCTACGATGGTGTGGACTACAGATATGGTTCCCATCACAAGGTATGTTCCTTTTTGGTCTGACCGTTTGCCAAAGATCCTGCATGTTGATCCTGCTCTTGTGCTACTGTTTTGGCACTGCCATGATAAAGCAGTAATGTTATTATTTTGCACCTTAATCTAGTGGCACTATTAATTTGAGGCAATGTTTTGGCACCGCTAGTGCCACTGTTTTTCTATATATCGAAATAGGGGGTTCCCTCCGATTTCATTAAAGAAACCCAACCATAGAGAACCATTATCCGACAACATCTTAGTGTAAACGGGCAGTTATGCAACTACTACTAGAACGGAATGAGTACTAGCAGGAGACAAGTTCGCCACATAAGCTAGGCAGGTAGGGGGACGCAGCACCAGCTCGACCAAGTTTGGATTACAACCCAAATGCTACCACAGAAACATCAGGGGGAAGATAGGGACTGAAAGAGCCAGCTTCAGCATCCCAGTCTAAGCACCCCCGGCCTTCATCCTTGCGACGCACGGTACACCTCGTTTGCCACCTGCTCGACCCTAGTGTCACTGATAAAATGAATTAATAATACAGTTAAAATAGAGCGAGTGTCCTCTCTATCATTTCATTTCCAATGTAGATAAAGAAAGTGCTTCTCTTTGTTAATGTATGTTTCATCAACTAGTCCCATTGTTAATGTTTAAGCGTTTCTGCAAACTGGGGTGCTTAATTTTAGTTGGTCTGCACAAAAATAGAGATTTGAATGTCTCAAGGCCCCTCCTTGTACTACCGCTGTACACTGATGTTCATCACTGGCAGAAGGTGTATCGGGGAGACTTGGGTCGATTTCCAATATGATGTAATATTTTGTTCTGTTTATTAGTGTATGTTTCATCAACTAGTGCCACCATAATGTAATCACGCCTTTTCATTATCTGTGCAAACAGGGTTATTCAGCTGCATTTCGGTGGAACTGCACAAATGTACGGATGGAACCGGCATATATGCGGGTGCTAGGTGCCAAGTAAAAATTACCGACACCAACCCTGCTCCATCTAAGCATTGGCATCCACCACCATCAGTGGGATGTGTGGCGCTCACTGTGGACGGATCTTTCTCGGCAGCATATCCTCTAACAAAATACTAGTAGCTTATATTGGCAGTTTTCTAGGGGTGTACTCTTTTTTGAAAGAAGCACCAATCTATTTTTCTTTATTTGTACACAGTGTCACAACTTTGACCCAAAGGTCTAGAGCTATTTTAGGGTGATTGGCGTAGTACTCAGAGACTGATTGTAAGCATGATTTTTATTAGTTGTCACACTGATTGTAAGCATGAGCAGATGGAAGATGAGGTTAGTGCAAAGCTTACCTTAAACCCTACCGACGCCGTTGAAACGAGGCGAGCGTCGTGGAACCATGGAGAACGGCGGGGAAGCGACGTCGCGCCATCCGGCCTCCTCTTGCGGTGGGAGAACGAATACTCCTGTGGCTCCGGCTGGCTATGCACCCTAACGAACGACACACCGTACTCCATCGATTCGTTATCCTCTGGGTGCTCGACCTTCGACCTGTATGCCCACCACCTCCGCCTGACTTTCGCCTCGGGCGAATCTGTCGGCTCCATCGCCCAGACGAGATACTCGATGAACTCGAAGGACTGTGGCGTGACTGCCGCCGAGGAGTACATCGCCGCCCTCATCGCCGTCGTCTCGCTCTTTCGTATACATTGCCACATGGCCCTCACCGTCCTCGAAATCTCCCACTCATTGTCAAACCAAGTAAGGATCTCCTTCAACCTGGCTAACTTTGCCTGGTCGCCGCCGGCGATCTGCCAGATTCGCTGTTGCATCCCCTCCATAGATGTCCTTCTGAGTGGTTCGGCGCTAGCTTTGGAAGATGGGAGGAGAGACGGTGGTCTTGCAATAGAGAAGAGGGAGAGGCGAGACGGTGGTTTTGGAATGGAGATGATGGAGAGGAGAGGTTCCCCTGCCTTTCGGTTGCTGACAGGTGGGCCCCGTGCTTGGTGGGACCCATGTGTCAGTGTCTCAATGGCGGGATGGGCTACGTCAGGGGATCCTCGTCCGAGGAGAGAGGAGGTGGTTTTGCAATGGAGAAGAGGGAGAGGCAAGACGGTGGTGAATTGGAGCAACCTTTCACACAAGTGGAAATTGATGAAGTTGTGAAAAACCTTCCTAATGACAAGTCACCAGGGCCTGATGGTTTAATAATGAATTTCTAAAAGCTTGTTGGGGGATTATAAAGGAAGGTATTATTGAACTCATCATGGCTTTCCATGCTGGTACTGTTAATCTTGAGAGTATCAATACCTCATATATAACTCTGGTGCCAAAGAAGGATGTACCTCTAACACCAAATGACTTCAAACCAATCTCATTACTTAATGGTGTGCTCAAGATCATCACCAAGCTGTAGCTAACAGGCTACAAAAAGTGATCCTCCAATTGGTTCATATTAATCAATATGGCTTCCTCAAAGATAGAATGATCCAAGACTGTCTGGGATGGGCATATGAATACATCCATCAGTGTCACAAGTCAAGAGAGGAAATGCTAGTGATTAAGTTAGACTTTGAGAAGGCTTTTGACACAATTGAACACCAAGCTATAATTGATATATTAAGAGCTAAAGGTTTTGGAGAAAAGTGGATCTCCTGGACTAATCACATTTTTACTTCTGCATCTTCTGCAGTTATGCTCAATGGGGTCCCTGGTAAGAAATTCTATTGCAGGAGAGGAGTGAGGCAGGGTGACCCTTATTCACCTTTGATTTTTGTCCTAGCTACTGACATGTTACAATCAATTCTTAACAAAGCAATGAGATTAGGGATTGTGACCCCTCCTTTACAAGTTCACTCCTGCCCTGATTTTCCAATAGTTCAATATGCTGATGACACCTTGGTCCTCATGAGAGCAGATGCTAGGCAACTCATTTGTCTCAAGTCCTTGTTGAATACTTCTGCAGAAGCCACAGGTCTGAAAGTGAATTATGGGAAGTCCAGCATGGTGCCTATTAATATTGCTGAAGACAAAGTTAGTATCTTCACAAATACCTTGCAGTGTAGCAGAGGGGTTTTCCCCTTTACTTATTTGGGGTTACCGTTGGGAATCCATAAACCTACTGTGGAGCAATGTCTACCATTAGTTCAAAGAATTGCAAAAAGATTAGCTGGGCTCTCAACTTTCATGACACAAGCTGGAAGATTGCTCTTGGTCAAATCAGTACTGACATCCCTCACTATATTCTTCATGTGCTGCCTGGATGTTCCTGTTACCATCAAGCAACAAATCATCAAATATCTAAGGCAATGTTTATGGAGAAGCCCTGATATGGAGGATCGCAGACCTGCTCTGGTGGCATGGAAAACTGTATGTACACCAAAAACCAGGGAGTGCTTGGGGTTATGGATATCTTCACACAAAACAAGACTCTACTTACGAAAAACCTCCACAAGTTTTACAACAGACATGATATCCCTTGGGTACACCTCATCTGGGAGTCCTACTACAGTAATGGGCACTTACCAGGAGGCAACATGGTGGGGTATTTTTGGTGGAAGTCTAATCTGGCACTCATTGATCAATACAAGGCTATTGCAAGATTCAATATAGGGGATGGTAAAAGTGCCCTATTTCGGGATGATTGCTGGCATGATTTTGTATTAAAGCACAAGTTTGATCATCTATACTCTTTTGCTCGAGACACGGCCATAAATGTCCACCAAGAGATTCATACTGAGTATCTACAAGACTTGTTCCATTTGCCCCTGACAACCCAAGCTCATGAGGAATTTCTGGAAATGGAGAATATATGCTTCATGCTGAAGACTTTAGAACACTTGGATCTTAGAGATACATGGAGTTATATTTGGGGTAATGAGTTCTACTCATCCATTAAGGCATACAATGTGCTAATTGGTTTTATACAAACCCCACCTCATTTTTCTTGGATATGGAAGAGCTCGTGCCGGCCAAAGCTCAAGGTGTTCTTTTGGATGCTGCTACATGACAGAGTCAATACAAGGAACGTACTGAGAAGAAAGAATTTTGAGCTGGAAGAATACAACTGTGCAGTCAGAAACTGTCCACAAAAAGAGACTCTACACCATCTTTTTAGGAGTTGCCCCTATGCAGCACAGTGTTGGGATTTCGTTTGCCCTAACAGAACACACAACTTGTTAGTCTTAGAAGCTTTTCAAGATCTCAAAGACAAACTGAACAAGCCCTTCTTCATGGAAATCATCATTCTGGGATCCTGGGCTATTTGGATTTCCAGAAATAATAAATTTTTTGAGCACATTACTCCCTCTTTCCAGGGTTGGAGGTTCATCTTCTTGGAGGAGCTGAAGCTATTAAGATACAGGATGAAGAAGAAGTATGCCCATCAGTTCTCTGCTTGGTTGGAGACCATGTTGTAATTTAGTTAATTTTTTGTAGATTAGTTTTATTTTATTATGGCTTACCTCAAGCCTTTCTAATGGACCTTTATTAATTTTAATAGAAGTTGCAGTGGGGTGTTTACCCTACTGTTTATAGTAAAAAAAGGCGAGATGGTGGTTTTGGAATGGAGATGATGGGGAGGAGAGGAGGTGGTTTTGCAATGGAGAAGAGGGAGAGGAGAGTGCGGCAGCGATTTAGGATTGGACAAGAGGGCCTGCGCGCTGTGACTGGATCAAAATCAAAATCAATTTACCCTTCAATTAAGAAAGCGACCCGACATTAAGTATTCTCCCTTTTATTCTGGGTCATAATTGACCATGATTTTCGCAAATAAAATATATGTTATACGTTGCAAAAATAATATAATTTGAAAGTACATTCAGATACGAACCAAACGATACAATTTTTGGTGACATGCATTCACATTTTGCTTGTCAAATACTGTACATGGTCAAACTTTGACCCAAAATACGCAAAACAAAAAATATACTTCCAAGACCAGCGCCGCTCTTCCGCTCTTCTCCTCTTAAACCACCGCCGCTCCTCTCCTGTTCCAATCTAAAGCCAGCGCCGCTCCTGTCCTCTTCCATTTCAAAACCACCGCACCACCTCTCCTGTTCCAATCCAAAACCAGCGTCGCTCCTCTCCCGTTCTAAACCAAAACCAGTGCTGCTCCTCTCCTCTTCCATTCAAAAACCACCAACGGCGAGTGAAGGTGAAGTAGATCGATGGAGGAGTACAACTGATACGTGAGGATCGCAGACGGCGACCCAGTGATGCTAGCTAGGATGTTGGAGATACAGTCTTGGTTTGACAACAAGGACCAACTAGCGGCGACGGTGACATCCCTGGCCAAATATCTACAATAGAGTGAAAAGGCGGCGATACTCCCAGAGGGAGTCGCGCGGGAGTACATAGAGCTGCTCCTCTGGGCCATGGAGCAAACAGATTCACCGAATCCGATCATGAGGGAGCAGTGGTGGGAGTATCGATCCCAGATGGAGCATCCACCAGAGAGATTGAAGGATCGAGCATCTACAGGGTGCCGTTTTTGAGGGTGACGTGCCAGAGCGAGCCGGTGGAGTCTTCGTCGACCGAACGCAACTGCAAGAGGAGAAAAACAGTTGGCCCGACGACGCTTCCCCGCCATCCTCTCCCTCGCCGTTCACATCATCTCACGGGGTGGCTGTCTGCCTCCGAGGAATAGGAGGGATTTCCCCCCAGACCAATAGTTGGGCAGGTTGTGAATTGTCAGGAGGAGCTTAGGGTTGTTAGTATTTGCAGGTTGTGAATTGTGTTTGGTGTTGTGTATTTTGAGAATACTTTCAGATATGAATGTCTTTTGAAATTCAGATTTGCAGTATTGAGCATATGAAGTATTTTATGAATTTTAGGTATCTATTTTTAGCACTTAAAAAAATGTAGTTTCATAGGAGTATAAAAGTGCAGACAATGTGATTCTCAGAGAAGAAACTGCATTTTTTAGTTTCAGATAAGAAACTCCAAGTTCAGTTTCAGATAAGAAACTGCAACTTTTAGAGGCGGAGCATTTATATTAACACGGCCTTTTCAAACAGTGTTAGCATCATGCTGGAAGTTTTATTCATGGTCAAAACTGGAACTGCCAGCCAGTTAACATCATGCTGATCAACATTCATGCATAGCACATCTTCATATGATGCATAGTCAAAAAGATATGCTATTTTCGAAATGCCCACACAATGTCGGGTGTGCGAAAAACAGAGAAAACGAGGGACGAAGTTTTGACAAGTGTAGGAAGTGGTGTGCGTAGATGACAATTGGGACCCACATGTCAATAAAGGCAGAGGCAAAAAATTTTGAGATATTTTCTCTGCACAGGTGGAATCGAACCCGGGCGGAACAGCTGCCCCGTCTAGGCTTTCTTTTTTAACATGCGCAGCCCACGACCTCGGATGGGAGGTCCATAAGGCTGTTTGTATTTTCTTGAGGGCCGTCATGTATCGACCGGCCTATGGACCTCCCATCCGAGGTTTTATTTTTCCTGAAACATCGGCAGCCCGATTTATGTATTTTTTTGAAGAAAATGCAGAGGTTTGTTCTATTTTTCTATATAAGAATAAGAACGCTTGGTCCAACATATGTTTCCCTTCTAACTATATTATATATATTTAAATTATTTTATATGTTATTATATATTATTTTTATTGTCATCATATATTTAACAGATACTTACATATGTAAGAAAACAATATCCCACATCTTGTTAACTTATAAAAATAATTTCTTAACAATAAAATCCTGGAATTTTTTTGGCAACCAAAATCCTGGTGATTGTGTACAAAAGCTTGGTAAGATTTAAGGACCAATGTAATAATAAATCCCTTATTATATATATATATATATATATATATATATATATATATATATATATAAATATAACAAAATGCTCAGCCCCTGTTTATTTTTTGATAACATTGTTGCGCCCACCCCAACATTATAATTAGAATCAAGCCAGCAAAATCGTGTATTTCGAGAAAGTGCAAATGGCCTGTAATTTTTAGGAAAAACATAAATGGGCCGCATGGACGCTACATTATTTGTTCACCCAGCCCAGCTAATGGACTGTAATTCAAAAAAAAGATCAAATGGACTGTAAATTCTACCCCGCAAAAAAAAGACTGTAAATTCTGAAAAAATGGGCAGAATACGTGCCACATTTTTGGAGGCTGAAATATGGGCCAATAGGCCGAAGCCAATGCAGGTCGTTGTCAACTTAGTCAACAAATTATTCTGACAGCGTTAGCCGTTGGATTTACATCCAACGACCGGCATCCATCTTCAATCTCTCGTCTTCTTCCTCCAGCGCCGCCGGGACCACCTCCTCCTGCCTCCTGCTGCTAGCAGCTCTGCTTAGCACGCTTCGCCAGGCCATCCCTCCACCCCTCCACCCCTCCACACCTCCTGTTCTTCTCCACCGACTGCCGAACCACATCGCACCAGAACCAGTTAACCCTCGTACACCTCTCCGTCTGCGACTCTACTCCCGCGTCTTCCCATCTCCGGCTCGTTGCTGTCCGGGGCCTCGCCGTCGTCCACCACCTTGGATGCGCTCGGTGCGGAGTGGTCAACATGGTCAACGAACGACACCATCGGAAGTAGACTATGCGTGGAGAGGCTGACAGCATGGTCCACGACCGCATGCAAGGAAATGCCTCCTTATTACGTGCAAAATAATGATTTCTCCACCTGACAGCTGGGACCTACCGGAAGGGCCTCTGTATTTCACGATAAAAATGTTCCCACCGCTGACAGGTTGGACCCACCAGCTATATCTTCGCACGCAAGGAAGTGCCTCCTTATTACGCACCAAAAAATGAATACGCCCCCTGCTAGTTGGGACCCACCTTGGTGGGAGGCTGACTTGTGGGCCTACTAAGTTGACGGGGACGGAGTGCTTTGTCAACTTAGTCAATATGAACGATTCTAGCTCCAGTGACCGTACGATGTCCATCCAAGGGACATAGAGCTTCTTCAACCTCTGGTCTTGTTGCTCCAGCCGCCCAAAGCAGTGCCAGTCATGCCGCATGCTCCTGCCTCCCGTGGCCGGCTGTGCTGCCGCGGAGGCCTCACCGCCGCCTACTATTCCCACCGCTGGCCAGGCCCTGCGGCGACGGCAGCCTCACACCGCAGCCGAACCAGTGAACCCTCGTACTCCTCCCCGCGCGGGCTTCCACTGCCGCGTCTTCCACGGCTCCGCGTCGTCCCCTTCCTAGGCCTCGCTGTCGTCCACCGCCCTGGTGCTCTCGGCGCGGCGTGGTCAACGTGGTCAAGGAATGACTTCCATCGGACAGGTGGGTCCATGGCCACAGCAAGGAAGTGCCTCCTAATTACACGCAAAATAATTATTCCTCCACCTGACATCGGGGACCCACCGGACGGGCGACCGTATTTCATGAAAAAATGTTTCCCCCTGACTGCTGGGACCCACCAGCTACATCTTCGCACGCAAGGAAGTGCGTCCGAAAAAATTATTTGCCCCCCTGACTGCTGGGACCCACCAGCTACATCTTCGCAGGCAAGGAAGTGCCTGACAGTCGGGACCCACCTTGTCGAAGCGTACGTAGCGTTGTCATTCTGGTCGCGAACGTGTACGTACATACTGGTCGATGTAGAGGCGCGCATGTGTCGTAGTAGAGGTGCGCACGTAGCATGTACACGTACGTACAGCGCCCAGTGTGCAAGAAAGAAAATACGGCCATGTACGTACATACGGGCAAGGTCTCGAACGCCTACTCGCGCATACGTACGGCCAGGGCTCGTGTACATGGCTGGGTCGGAACGGAGAAACAGCGTCATCGTCGTGTTCATGGGGAGCCAACCGGCTAGGTCGGAACAGAATGCGTCGTCGTGTTCATCGAGAGGGCTTGGACGGTACAGCCGATGGAAACGAGGCCTGGCGTACCGCAGAATGGAGGAAACGGCCTTGTGTTCGACCGACCACGTTCAAAACGGGATCCTGTTCATCGGGATGGGTCTGGCGTACCGCAAAATGGAGGAAACAGACTTCCTACGGTCGAAATGGGGGTCCTGTTGATCGAGAGGGGTTTGGCGTACCGCAAAACGGAGGAAACAGACTTGTGTTGGAGCCCTACGGTAGAAACGGGGGTCATGTTCATCGGGAGGGGTGTGGCGTACTGCAAAACGGGACTCCACGGGATACTGTTCATCTCCCCCGTCGACCCCCTCCAGCCTCCACGGGCTATTGTTCGTCCACCGTCGACCTCCTCCAGCCTCCTCCTGCGACTGTTCATCCACGGGCTCCTATTCATCCAGCCTCCACCGCGCGCTACTCCACCGGCTACTGTTCAACCAGCCCTCTCCACGGGCTCCTGTTCAACCACCCCTCCACGGGCTACTGTTCATCCAACCCTCCACCGTCTACTGTTCATCCTGCCCTCCATGGGGTGGTCCTGTTCATCCTGCCTTCCACGGGGTCCTGTTCATCCAGCCCCAACCAGCTTGAACGATCGGGGTCCTGTTCACCCACCCCCACCGGGAACTGTTCATCCAAACCCCCCAGCAACGCTCACTGTTCATCCAGAGGCAATGCCATGAGTTCCTGTTCATCCACCCCAACCGGGAACTGTTCATCCAAACCCCCCGCAACGCTCACTGTTCATCCAGAGCCAGTATCAATCGGCTTCAATTAGTAGTAGTAGCGAAGGAATCGCTCGATCGGGTTCGGTTAATAGCCATCGGTCGATCGCTCGGGTTCAGTAACGCGTAGCCTACAGTGCAATCACTCGGGTTCAGTTAGAGCCCAACGCCTCGCTCGGGTTCAGTTAGAGCCGAACGCCTCGCACACACGCGCGTACGTACGAGAGAAGCGCGCATCGATCGGCCCCCGACCACCCACCGTAATCGGGGACTCCCCGATATTTTCCGCGCCCTCGCTTCTACCATGGTTTTTTTCTGTCATGGAAGGCCCAAAGAATGTCATGCAACTGCGTCTCCGGCCCGCCCATGACGAAAAGCCCAATTTATGTCATGATTTTTTGTCATAGAAGTAGGACCCCACCACATCTACGATGATACCGGGTTTTGTCACAATTATCGTCATAGAAGTGTCATAAGTATGACAGAAAAGATTTTCGTTTGGCCCAAAATGTCACGGATGTGTCTTTTTTTATAGTGCTTGTGGCCCGCTGTGATGCCGCGCAGGCTTCCTCGGCCCACCCTACTCCCTCCGCTAGCCTGCAGCACGCAATCAACTGCCTCCTTATTACGCGAAAAAAATGATTCCTCCCACTGACATCTGGGGCGCACCAGTTGGGAGGCTGACCTGTGGGCCTACTAAGTTGACGCATACGCAGGGCTTGTCAACTTAGTCAATAAACGATTCTAGCAGCAGTAACCGTTGGATTTGAATTGAACGGTCATGCTGCTTCTTCAATCGCTGCTCTTCTTGCACTAGCCGCCCAAACCAGCGCCGGTGAGACCGCCTGCTCCTACCGTTGAGGCCTCATCGCCCCCTACTACTCCCACTGCTAGCCAGGCCCTGCGGCGACGGCAGCCTCACACCGTAGCCGAACTAGTGAACCCTCGTACTCCTCTCCGCGTGGGCATCCACTGCCGCGTCTTCCCCGGCTCTGCGTCGTCCCCTTCCTAGGCCTCGCCGTCGTCCACCGCCTTGGTGCTCTCGGCGCGGCATGGTCAATGTGGTCAACGACCGACTTCCATCGGAAGAGTACTGTATGTGGAGAGGCTGACAGCTGGGTCCACGGCCATAGCCCAGTTTTTTTGTGATTTGCCAAGTAAGTCGCTTTGTCAGGCTTGTCGGGCTGCAAATCTTTCAAGACGAGGAGAGCTTTCATTCGGCTGGCCGAGAAAATGGCCTATCAGTAATGAGAAATGGGCTGTACATTTTTAAAACACATCAAACCAGCAATTAGTTTCAAATTTCTTTTTTTCATTTCGAGATTTTAAATTGCATTGGTTTTTATGCGTGGAAAATTTGTTGGATTTTATATTGACATATATTTATTTTTAAAATCAGTTTGAACGTGACTCGAAATTTCGGGATTAAAAACAGTTCGGACAGCACCAAAATATGCAAAATTTCATATAATGTTTTAACCGTGGCCACAATATGGGCTGTAATGCTAAAAAAAAGAATATGGGCTCCAAAAAACCTTAAGAATTAGCAAATGGGATGTAAATTATTAGAAATAATGGTAGATGGGTTGTATGATGTTTTCCACAGATTTGAGGCTTTCCTAAAAAAAGGTTGACGCACAAGCAGTGACTGTTGGATGTCCATCCAACAGCCGTCGTGCTTCTTCAATCTCTGCTCTTCCTGCTCAAGCCGCTCAAACAAGCGCAGGCGAGACTGCCTGCTCTCTCCTTCCCGCGGCCGGCTGTGCTCCCGCGCAGGCCTCACCGCCCCACCGTACTCCCATCACTGGCCTAGCCATCCCTCTACTCACCCACACATGCTGTTATTCTCCGGCGACGGCAGACGAACCAGTAAACCCTCGTACAGTCGTACTCCCCTCCAAGTGGGAAACAACATCCGAGTCTTCCCTGGCCCCGTGTCGTTCCCTTCCTAGGCCTCGCCGTCGTCCACCGCCCTGGTGCTCTCGGCGCGGCCTGGTCAACGTGGTCAACGACCGACATGCATCTGAAGTGGACTGTACGTGGAGAGGCTGACAGCTGGGTCCACGGCCGCATGCAAGGAAATGCCTCCTTATTACACGCAAAATAATGATTCCTCCACCTGACATCTGGGACCCACCGAAAGGGCCTGTGTATTTCGCAAAAAAATGTTACCACCGCTGGCAGCTCGGACCCACCAGCTATATCTACGCATGCAAGGAAGTGCCTCCTTATTACGCACAAAAAAGGAATATTCCCCCTGCTAGCTGGGACCCAGTATAGTGGGAGGCTGACTTGTGGGCCTACTAAGTTGACGGGGACGGAGGGCTTTGTCAACTTAGTCAATATGCACGATTATAGCTCCAGTGACCGTACGATGTCCATCCAACAGCAGTAGTGCTTCTTCAACCTCTGGTCTTCTTGCTCCAGCCGCCCAAACCAGCACCGGTTGTGCCTCGTGCTCCTGCCTCCCGTGGCCAGCTGCGATGCCGCGGATGCCTCACCGCCCCCTACTACTCCCACCGCTGGCCAGGCCATCCCTCTACTCACCCACACCCCCTGTTATTCTGCGGCGACGGCAGCCTCACACCGCAGCCAAACCAGTGAACCCTCGTACTCCTCTCCGTGTGGGCATCCACTGTCGCGTCTTCCCTGGCTCCACGTCGACCCCTTCCTGGGCCTCGCCGTCGTCCACCGCCTTGGTGCTCTCGGCGCGGCGTGGTCAATGTGGTCAACGACCGATTTCCATTGGAAGAGTACTGCACATGGAGAGGCTGACAACTGGGTCCACGGCCACAGCAAGGAAGTGCCTCCTTATTACGCGCAAAATAATTATTTCTCCACCTGACAACGGGGACCCGCCGGATGGGCCACCGTATTTCGCGAAAAAAAACGTTTCCCCCTGACTGCTAGGACCCACCAGCTACATCTTCGCACGCAAGGAAGTGCGTCCGGGCAAAAAAATACGATTCGCCCCCCTGACTCCTGGGACCCACCAGCTACATCTTCGTAGGCAAGGAAGTGCCTGACAGTCGGGACCCTCCCGGTCGAAGCATACGTAGCATTGTCATTCTGGTCGCGAATGTGTACGTACATAATGGTCGATGTAGAGGCGTGCACGTGTCGTAGTAGAGGCGCGCACGTAGCATATACACGTACGTACATCAGCCAGTGTGCAAGAAAGAAAATACGGCTACGTATGTACATAGGGGCAGGGTCTCGAACCTCTACTCGCGCATACATACGTCCAGGGCTCGTGTACATGGCTGGGTCGGAACGGAGAAATAACAGTCGTCGTCGTGTTCATGGGGAGCCAACCGGCTGGGTCGGAACGGAATGCATCGTCGTGTTCATCGGGAGGGCTTGGACGGAACAGCCGATGGAAACGAGGACTGGCGTAACGCAGAACAGAGGAAACGGCCTTGTGTTCGACCGACCATGTTCGATCTGGATCCTATTCATCGGGAGGGGTCTGGCGTACCGCAAAACGGAGGAAACGGACCTCCTACGGTCGAAACGGGGTCCTGTTCATCGGGAGGGGTGTGGCGTACCGCAAAACGGGACTCCACGGGATACTGTTCATCTCCACCGTCGACCCCTCCAGCCTCCATGGGCTACTGTTCATCCACCATTGACCTCCTCCAGTCTCCACCTGCGACTGTTCATCTACGGGCTCCTATTCATCCAGCCTCCACCGCGCGCTACTCCACCGGCTACTGTTCAACCAGCTCTCTCCACGGGCTCCTGTTCAACCACCCCTCCACGGGCTACTGTTCATCTAGCCCTCCACCGTCTACTGTTCATCCTGCCCTCCACGGGGTGGTCCTGTTCATCCAGCCATCCAACGGGTCCTGTTCATCCAGCCCCAACCTGCTCGATCGATCGGGGTCCTGTTTATCCCGAGGCAACACCACGGGGTCCTGTTCATCCACCCCCACCGGGAACTATTCATCCAAACCCCCTAGCAACGCTCACTGTTCATCCAGGGGCAGCATCGATCAGCTTCAGTTAGCAGCAATAGCGAAGGAATCGCTCGATCAGGTTCAGTTAACAGCCATCGATCGATCGCTCGAGTTCAGTAACGCGTAGCCTGTAGTGCAATCGCTCGGGTTCAGTTAGAGCCCAACGCCTCGCTCGGGTTCAGTTAGAGCCCAATGCCTCGCACCCACGCGCGTGCGTGTATGAGAGAAACGCTCATCGCTCGGCCGCGACCACCCACCGTAACCGGGAACACGCTGATATTTTCCTCGCCCTCGCTTCTACCACGGTTTTTTCCGTCATGGACGGCCCAAAGAATGTCATGCAACCGCGTCTCCGGCACGCCCAGGACGAAAAGCCCATTTTCTGTCATGATTTTTTGTCATAGAAGTAGGACCCCACCACATCTATGATGATACCGGGTTTTTTCACAATTATCGTCATAGAACTGTCATAAGTATGATAGAATTTTTTTTCGTTCGGCCCAAAATGTCATGGATGTGTCTTTTTTTGTAGTGTTTTCTAGCATCATTATATGTCATAACAGTAGCTCATATCATACAGCTTCTCATGATCAAGTAACAAGCTATTCACATGTTAAAGTATAGATCATAAACTTTCTTGAAAACTAACAAACTGTGTTATTAGTCATCAAACAATTACAATTCATTTTATTTTCAGGAAGGGTCTATGTCAGAGCTTTGATTCAGCAAACTTCACATACTCAACTATCATTTAATCTTTTACAATTGCTAACACTCACGTGAAATTTATGGGTTCAAATTTTTAATCAGACACAGAGAAAGATAGGGGCTTATAGATTCGCCTCCCAACCTTTTACCTCAAGGGTAATGTCAACAATAATATTTCATGATGCCTTACATCCAATTGGATATATATATCAGGATCTTTCCAACACAATGTGCTTGCCAAAGGATAAAATGTAAAAAGGAAAGGTGAAGATCACCATGACTCTTGCATAAGGTATAAGACAAGAATAAAAGATAGGCCCTTCGCAGAGGGAAGCAGAGGTTTTGATGCGCTTTTATAGTTGGATGCACAAAATCTTAATGCGAAAGAACCTCACTTTATATTTCCACTTGTGATAGGGACCTTTATTATGCAGTCCGTCACTTTTATTGCTTCCACATCACAAGATCGTATAAAGCTTATTTTCTCCACACTAATAGATCATACATATTTATAGAGCAATTTCTATTGCATGCACCGATGAGAACTTACTTGAAGGATCTTACTCAATCCATAGGTAGGTATGGTAGACTCTCATGGCAATACTGATTTAAGGGATGTTTGGAAGCACAAGTAGTATCTCTACTTGGTGCAAATAATTTTGCTAGCATGAGGGGGAAAGGCAAGCTCAGCATGTTGAATGATCCATGACAATATACTTTATTTCGGGTATAAGAAAACATAACCCATTACGTTGTCTTCCTTGTCCAACATCAACCTTTTAGCATGTCATCTTTTAATGAGTGCTCACAATTACAAAAGATGTCCAAGATAGTATATTTATATGTGAAATCTCTCTTCCTTCAGTATTCTTTCATGAATTGTTTAAGTGACCAATACAATGTTTACTAACCTTCAATAAATTTACCACCTCTACTTCTTATATGTGAAGTCATTACTCCCCATGGGATAAGCATATGAAACATATATAATTTCAGATTTATGATATTCAAATCATTCAACCATTTACTCATTGGATATAAGTGAAGCACACGAGTAAATGACAAACTACTCCAAAAAGATATAAGCGAAGATCAATGAGTAGTTAAATAATTATTTAGCTATGTGAGGACTCTCTCTCATTTAAGTATTTCAGATCTTAAGTACTTTATTCAAACAGCAAGCAAAACAAAATAAAACGACATTTCAAGGATAGCACTCATCATGTGAAGAAGCAAAAACTTAGGCTCAACCGATACTAACCGATAATTGTTGAAGAAGAAAGGTGGGATGCCTACCGGGGCATCCCCAAGCTTAGATGCTTGAGACTTCTTGAAATATTATCTTGGGATGCGTTGGGCATCCCAAAGCTTGATCTTTTGTGTCTCCTTAATTCCTCTCATATCACGGTTTCCTAAATCTCGAAAGCTTCATCCACACCAAACTCAACAAGAACTTGTGAGATAAGTTAGTATAAAACAATGCAAAAACTTTATCATTTTCTACTGTAACAAAACACTAAAATTATTATTCAACATTGTATACTAAATGCCTCTGCATATTTAATACTCATATCCTCGAATACAATCATTAATCAAACAAACATATGCAAACAATGCAAACATAACAGCAATCTGCCAAAACAGTACAGTCTGTAAAGAATGCAAGATTCATCATACTTCCCTAACTCCAAACATTATGAAAGAAAATTCCCACTTTAGTAAATTTATCAGAGCTTATTATGCAAAAGGTTTGAACATTTTATCACATTCTGAGTTTTCTAGGGAATTTTTGCAACAGCGGTAAACTTTCAGTTTTGAAACAGCAACATGTATACTTGCAAAATAAGCATGGTAAAGGCTATCCTTGACATCTTGCCGGATGTCCGGGTCTTCCTGTCTCGCCGGATGTCCGGGCTTTGCCCCGGATGTCCGGCCCCTCTGTTTTGTCCTCTGTTTCTGCTTCACATCACTAGTGCTATGCTAGGCCGGATGTCCGGCCCCTGTCACGGATGTCCGGCCTACCCTGTCACTTACACTACAACGGCCATATTTGCACCCACACTATATATAGCCCTCTCCCCCCACGGGAGAGGGTTGACCATTCACTTTGGGCAAACCCTAGAACACATTTCACTCTCTCTCTCTCTCTCTCTCACTCTCCTACAACAAATCTTAGATCCCAAGGGATTTGAGAGCATTTGAGAGAAGTTGTCCATCCAAGTGATAGATCCACTCTTTCCCCTTCTTTGCACCAAAGGAATTCATGATTTGAGCAAGTCTTTAGCCTTTTGCCATCGATCTTGTTACTCTTGGAGGTTGGAGACTCCTAGGCGGTAGGAGTCTTTCGGAGAGGAATCGACCATTGTGATTACCCCCGGAATGTTCGTGAGGGTTTGGAGACCACCCAAAGGTCTACCACTAGTGGTTGAGAAAGGCCTTCGTGGTGTTGTCTCAAAGGGAGAATAGGGTGAGCCTTAGTGGCGTTGGTGTGCCTTCGTGGTAACATCCACCTCTCTAACGGTGACGTAGCTTCCCTCCAAGGAAGTGAACATCGGCATACATGCTAGTCGCTCGGAGTTGCAGTTATTCCTAACCCTAACTCTCTACTTGTGGTTACTTGTCTCTTAGTCTTTACTTATATCATATTGTGCTTGCTCTCACACTTACGTGTGTTACTTGTTTATCTTGCTTAGCTCTTAGCATCATATTTGCAATTGTTTGGTAAACTTCATATTCAGCATTATTGCCTAAAATTGCTAACTAACAATTAAAATTTGTTATTGTACCTATTCACCTCCTCTAGGTCCATCTCGATCCTTTTACTTGGTATCACAGCTTCGTGGTCTATTCTTGTGGCTTAACCGCCCTAGAGCGAGATGAATCTGTTGAGGATATAAACCTTAGAGTCACCCGCCAGAAAGGGCCGGGTTACTCATAAGGGTCATCACTTGAAGCCCGGCGCCAAGCTTAAAGACGGTGGGCCACAGATGGGCTTAAGACCCGGAGACGGCTTAAGGCCCGTAGTGATAAACCGCCGTATGGAGAAACTTGTAGTGTAAAACAAGAATAGTTGAGAGTCCGAGCCGGACACTTTTATGAGCCAGCCGGGACTCTGAGAGCTGCTGGGCGTCAACCTCTCTATATAAAGGGACGACCCGGCAGCGGTTTAAGGAGAAGAAAGATCTCATCGAGAGCCAGGCATAGCAGTTAAGCTCCCTGGTCATCGAAACCCTAATCAATACCACCTCAACTGGACGTAGGCTTTTACCTTCACCATGAGGGGCCGAACCAGTATAAACCCTCGTGTTCCTTGTCCCGTTAACCCCTTCAAGCTTCCTAGCGGCGATGGCTCCACGACTAAGTCCTAGCTTGACGACATCTGCCGTGACAATTCCACGACAGTTAGCGCCCACCGTGGGGCCAGCGCACGGTGGATTTGAGTTCTTGAAGGGCAGCTTCGAAGGGCTCAAGGGATACGCTGTGGGCCGGATGACCAAGAGTCGTCGCGGCAAGCTCTACATCGACGATGCAAGCTGGGGCCCCGACACCGGCTCAATCGAGTATGGATACCGGGTCCCCTTCGGCGGAATTCATGTTTTCATTGGCAAGATTGGTGAGCCGGGCCCGGAGCCGGATCTCTGCGCCGATCTCATCGAGATGGCTCAGCGCGCACGACCCGCCCGGGCCCTGCCTGCCTTGAGGCATGTTTTTGTGGGATGTGTCCATGGAGGGCACTCTGACAGATCTGGATCTGGTGATGAGATGGCTGCCGGGTCTGACGGCGAGTCGTCCACAGATGAGTCAAACTCGTTGTATCAACTTCAAGATGGTAGGCTCATGGGTTGTTCCGATGGTGACAGTATTCCGGACCCGTTTGAGCCGCCGAGACGGGTCTGAATCTTCATGGCCGGTGCGCAGCCTGTTCAGAACCCTGCTGCTGGGGCAGGAAACCCGGTGCCTCGCCGGCTCAGGTGCTGATGTATCTCATGGACAAGATGACGACCCTGTTGACCGCCGCGGTTGACCCGGCGGATCAAGCTCAGCATGACGCGGAGGTGGCGCAGTTAAAGTTAGATCTAGTGAAAGCCAAAGAGGATCTGGCAGCAGAAGGGATCAGGATGGCGGCGGAGAGGGCGGCTCTCGACGCCCAAACTCAGTTGATTCAGGCACAGTCCTTCCGGCGCACGATGGATCAAAACGCGTCCAATGAGGTCATGAGAAGGAGGCATCAAAAAGCCCAATCTCGACTCCCTCCGGTTTACGATCCTCGAAACCTCTTCAACACGCCAGGTGCAGGGTCTAGTAACCCGCCAGGGATCATAGTGCCCGGATCCGGAACCCATGTTCAGCCACAAGTGATGGGGCCTCCCCGGGTGAACCCTGCCCCGCCTCAGTATGTGCCAATACCACCGGGTCATTATGCTAACCCGCTGGAGAACATGGTCGCCGCAGCAGCACGGCTGGCAGCCCTCCCAATTGACGGCGACTCTCCGACGGCTATTGAAACCCGCCGGGTCAGGGAACTCCTTCAGACAGCACTGGCGCAGCAAGAGGCGTACTCTTAC
Source organism: Triticum aestivum (assembly GCF_018294505.1). NCBI lineage: Eukaryota > Viridiplantae > Streptophyta > Magnoliopsida > Poales > Poaceae > Triticum > Triticum aestivum. Next base: position 462,603,408 of record NC_057805.1, on the reverse strand, counting down.
AGCCGGGACAGGATCCACTCGACCCCTCGTCCAGGCCGGAGCCCGAGTTATAGCAGACACATGGTCTCAGCGACCGGCTCAAGTAACGTCCGACGCCATGACCCGCCCCCTGGCCATGGCCCGGTTCATAACGGAGCCTTTCACGCAGCAGACCAAGACAGAGCGCGGCAAGAGGCGGAGCAGGTGCCTCAGTTGATGGCTTACCAGACTCCCCCGGCTTATCCGACGACTTCCATCAACGTGGGTATCCCTACCAGGCCTGGAGGTGTCCCTTGTTTAGTGCCAGCTCTCCGCAATGAGCGTCTACCCAAGGATTTCAAAGGCCCTAGGAAGGTGCCTAATTACACGGCTGACTTACAACCCGCAGCCTGGATCGAGAGTTACGAGATGGCCATGGAACTGCTGGAGGTCAGTGAAGCGGCAATGGCCAAGTACTTCACCATGATGTTAGATGGGACTGCCCGCACTTGGTTGAAAGGGCTACCACCGAATTCCATCAGGTCTTGGGCTGAGCTAAAAGCCTGGTTCATCCAAAATTTCAAGGATACCTGTAGGCAGTCTATGTCAATTGTGGATTTGACTAACTGTAAGTAGCAGGAGGGTGAGTCTACGACACATTGGGTTCGCCGGGTTAAGGAGATAATACGTTCATCTGATAAGATGGATGCCGGCTCTGCAGTCTTAATGTTAGAACAGAATTGTCGTTTCGTGCCCCTGAAGATGAACTCGGGCGGCTTAAGCGCGACTGCAGTGATATAGGTACACTGATGGCGGCTCTCGTCAAGTACGCTGATTCTGATAGTACCAAGGACCCCGCTTCAGATGATGAAAGGACAGGGAAGGGAAAGAAGAACGGCAATGGCAAGGGTTCCCAGCATAACCCGGGGAACCAAGGAGGTGGCAAGCGCAAGGCCGACGGCAGCCTAGACTTCGTAGCCAACACCAGCTCACAGGGTACTAACCAGCGACGCAAGGGGAGGCCCCCTCCCCGAGCCGGCGGGTCAGGCCCGACGCTGGAGCAACTGTTGAATGAGCCTTGTCCAAGGCATGGCTCTAGAGAGAAGCCAGCTACTCATCTATGGAAGGATTGTGCAATCATGAAGGCCTTCAAAAATTCCAATGCCTTTAACGGCAACAACGGCCCGGGCGGTGGCTCAGGCGCCGGCGGTTTTCATGGCCCGGGCGGCGGCTCAAATTCTAATCCTCAGAACGGTCAAGGGGGCTTTAATCAGCAGTCTGGCCAGGGTCGTCAACAGCAGTAGGGGGGTTATCAGACCAATCCAAAGCAGCTTAGCGGTGGACAGTATCATGTGTTTACCACCAGTCTGTGTAAGCGAGATCAGAAGCTTCATAAGAGGGCTGTGAATGCTGTTGAGCCGGCGGTTCCACGCTACTTGCGGTGGTCTGAGCAGCCTATAGTGTGGAGTAGGGAGGATCACCCTCCCCGGGTGGATAATCCGGGTCACTTGGCCTTGGTGGTGGCTCCTCAGGTGGGAGGATATAAGTTCACTAAGGTGCTCATGGATGGAGGCAGCAGCATCAACATCCTCTATTATGAGACGTTCCGTCGTATGGGGTTGATTGATAAGAACCTCAGCCAGTCAAACACTATTTTCCATGGTGTGGTACCTGGTAAGTCGGCCTATCCAGTCGGCAAGATTGAGTTTGAAGTGGCCTTTGGAGATGAGCACAACTACAGGGTGGAAAAATTGACCTTTGATGTGGTCAAGATAAGAAGTCCGTACCATGCCATATTTGGGCGGCCGGCTTACGCCAAGTTCATGGCATGGCCGTGTTAAGTCAATGATTGTTATCAATGGTGAGTTGCATCGCCGCAGTGTTACGGGAGCGTTCCAGCGTTGTGTCTCCCCTGCGGAAGGTCAAGAGATCTTGCGTGAGATTCATGAAGGGGATTGTGGCCATCACGCCGGCTCAAAGTCTCTTGCGGCCAAGGATTTTCGTCATGGTTTTTATTGGCTGACGGCTCATGCTGATGCGGAGGACTTGGTCAATAAATGTGATGGTTGCCAAAGGTTCTCGCGACGGGCTCATGTGCCAGCTCAGGAGCTGAGGATGATCCCAATTACTTGGCCCTTTGCGGTCTGGGGGCTTGATATGGTTGGGCCTTTTAAAAGGTCCAAGGATAAGAAGACCCACCTCTTGGTGGCAGTTGACAAGTTTACCAAGTGGGTTGAAGCAGAGCCAGTTAGCAAGTGTGATGCGGCCACGGCAGTTCAGTTTACGAAAAAGGAGATCTTTCGCTTTGGCTTTCCACACAACATTATAACTGACAATGGTACCAATTTATCCAAAGGCGCCATGGAGGAGTTTTGTCAACGAGAGCATATTAGACTTGATGTTTCATCAGTGGCTCACCCTCAGTCCAATGGTTAAGCTGAGAGGGCTAATCAGGAGATTCTGAAAGGCATCAAACCCCGGCTTTTGGTCCCTTTACAACGGACGCCGGGTTGTTGGGTGGAGGAGTTACCCTCCGTGTTATGGAGCATCAACACTACTCCTAACAGGTCTACAGGTTTCACGCCTTTCTTCATGGTTTACGGAGCGGAAGCAGTCCTCCCCAGTGACATCCGTCATGACTCGCCTCGAGTGGCGGCTTATGTTGAGATGGATAATGAACAGGCGCGCCAAGATGCTCTTGACTTGTTGGACGAACAGCGTGATGTGGCAGCAGCTCGCTCAGCGATTTACCAACAGGACCTGCGCCGTTATCATAGTCGCCGGGTTAAATCCCGGGTCTTTCAGGAAGGCGATCTGGTGCTCCGGCTCATCCAAGATCAAACAGATGCGCACAAGCTATCCCCGCCTTGGGAAGGGCCCTTTGTGGTCAGCAAGAATTTGCACAACGGGTCATATTACCTCATTGACATTCGGGAGCACAAAGATTCACGTAAGTCGGAGGAAGAGACCCGTCGGCCGTGGAACATAGCTCAGCTTCGGCCTTATTACACTTGAGCCACCGGCTCTCATAATGTACATATTTCTCTAAGCCATGTATATATTATGATAAGCAATAAAGCAGGACCTCTGTCCTTTTTTCTCCTCCAAAGATGAATGTGTTGTTTTCATTACAAGATCATGTGATAACTTGAAGGAGGATCCGGCTTATGATCGTATTCGAATCTAGCCATACACAATATAGTCATTTGGGGGCTTCCTGTTCAAACATAGGTCGTATTCGAACCAAAGAGAACATAGCTGTCGATACCCATTTGATTGGCAAAGTGCCGAGCTCATTGGGGAGTTTTCTTTGATCATATTTGAATCATAGTTTAACCCCTTTGGGAACCGACGTGGATCGTATTCGAATCAGCGTCGTTAAACAATTCTTAAGGTCATTTGGGGGCTTCCTGTTCAAACATGGGTCGTATTCGAACCAAAGAGAACATAGCTGTCGGTACCCTCTTGATTGGCATCGCCACACCCACTGGGGGCTATATGATCGCATTCGAATCCTAGCATAACCCCTTTGGGACGGGTTTCTGGTCATATTTGAACCGGAAGCCCCTAAGTTCTTCGGATTTATAGTGAGTTCTTCTGATTATTTCAGGTGTGCACGGCGGGTCTCACTTTGCCGGCTTAACTTTGATTTATAGTACTAGTCGAATATAATCGGTGTTATTAAGACTGGTAAACCGGAATTGAGGTACCAACCTTATTACCCGGGTTATCTAAGCCGGAAGTGTGCTTGCAGGCCGATAAGTGTGTTATTACGGCTATATTAAGGACATAATTGAGGACCAGTCTTTTTTGATTCATATTCCGGGTTATATATCTAAAACTATGATTCTCAGTGCGGTAAGCTGCCTAGAGACTTGTGATTTGTCCTTCTATGCAGGATAGTTAAAGGCAACTATTTGAGCTTAAGGAAAATGAATGATCGATTATGACCCGGGGAAATATAAAGGAGACAACTTCAATGGACTTCAGCATTCAACGCGTGCACGATGGCACGGCAAAGTTAAAGTGTTGGTCCTACTCTATTACAAGACTCATCGAGTCCAAAAGGGTGAAGCATTGTTTAATAAGCCGCCTGCAGAGTTACGATGCTTGCTGAGTTGAAGTCTCCGGCTCATCCCTCTCCTCTCCTCCGGCTGTTCCCAAGACCTGGAAAGTTGACGACTTCCAGTCAATGCCGCTCAGAGCTTCAAATTGAGCTTCCTCGTCAATTAACCCAGCCGGGTCAATCTCCGGGGCGAAGGTGTGCTTACGAGCTGGCGGGACTAAGCTGACAGCTTCATAACGCGGAGTGGGGATCCTCTGATTTTCTGCATTGTAACCCGGCTGGTACTTGGTCAGATCTGTGTCGTTTCCAATGAGGGTGGCCACCGGGCGCACGATCTTCACGCAGGCTGCAAAGTCCCTTTGGTCGAAGGGTGTGCCGTCTTCCTTCAAACTGGGATAGCCGAGGGCAATGTCCGCCGGGTCTAACTCTGGAAGGAACGCCTTGGCCCGGCTCAGAGCGGCGATAGCTCCGGCTCTTGCAGAGGCCCGCCGCAGCTCTTGGACACGTTGGGGAAGAACGGCAAGCCGGCGAAGAACTTCCGCCAGATGAGTCGGCACCTCATTGGATAGGGCCACCACGGCCAAGGCGCGCTGTGACCCGGTGTAGAGTTGCTCCACCAGGGTGTACACGGCCTTCAACTTGGTCACCACGCTTTGGTTGAGGTTGGCGCTTCTGGGACCTGTGTAACAGAGTAAGATAAGCCGCCGGCAATGATGGGTTATGAGACATAAAATTTTAAACTGGACGAAAGCCGGTGGAATGACTTACCGAAGATTGCGGCAACCATCTGGGACACTTGGCGTTTTAAGCCGGAGAGTTCGGCGGTCTTCTCTGTCAGAGCCTTCTCCGCCTGTTCGGCCCGGTTCACCAGAGTAGCCTTCTCTTCGGCCCAAGCTTTCCGTTCAGCATCAAAGTCCGTCTTCAGCTTTTCTTGCGCAGCAATACTGGACACAAATTTGGCATTGGCCTTCCGGGTCTCAGTTTCTTGCGTCCTCAGCCGGGTCTTCAGATCGGAGATGTCAGCTTCAAACTTCTTGCAAGCAGCCTGCATAATTTCCGGGTTATAGGATGAACAGTTATTATGCAATTTTAAAGTCCCAAGCACTTTCCAAGCAAAGACACTTGGCACTTGGGGGCTAATGCATATCGAACGTTTCTATTTACAAATTGCCGGTTCAAGCGAGTAAGCCGGAACTTAAGTCTACAACATATTCTATCATAAGTCGTAGACTTGGGGGCTAGAGTATGGTAAGAATAACAGGATAACTATGCAGTAAGCAAGAAGAAAGAAGAGTAGTACCTCAGACTTCTGCTGAATCTGGTTCACCATGCCGATCTCTACATCCCGGCTCTTGTGCACTTGGCGGACATAGCCGGAGACGATCTCTCCGATGTTCAGATTGGCGTAGTCGGTGAGGTCCAGATTAACCCGGCGGTGCTGTAGCAACTCCTCCTTGGCGGAGCACTTGGCCAATACAGTAGGTCTCCCCGGCTCAACAAACTCCGTCCAGGTGATTACCACGTCCGGGTCATTGACCGGCTGAGCCGAGCTGGAGGTCTCCGGGTTAGCAGAAGCTTCTGCAGTTGCCTTGTCGGTTGGAGCGGTGGCTTCGGGAGCGGAGGCAGCTGGCGGTTCTTGAGCTGCTACCTCCGGTTCAGGCAAGTCCGGCTCTTCGACTGGCTTGGTCTTCTTCGCCCTCTTGGTGAGCTTTGCCTGGGCACTGAAAGGACAAAAAAGGTTAGTACAAAGGCATGAGCAAAGATGAGCACAACAAGAGATGATCATTATTACCCGGGTATGGTCTTGAAGGCCGGCAGGCTTGATTGCATTGAGTCACCAGAGGAGGGTGAGGTTTCCTGATAGTTTGAATCAGAAGAGTTGAGCGGTTGACGTATAACACCCGCCAAAGGATGAAAAGGGTACAAGTTGGAGAGAACCTCGGTTCGGCGTTTCCTCGATGCGTCGGGTAAGCCGGAGGAGAGGTCAGCGTCCTTGTTGGTCCGGGTGTGCCGCCGGCTCTCATGAGTCTGTTGCTTCAAAAGAAATTGAGGATCTTGATAAGCTAAAGGATGAGAAAATCTTACTTTCCGGGTTACCCTTCGGACTTTCAGCCTTGGCAAGGGCTCCGAGTCGGAGGAAAGTATCATTACCTCTTCAACCACCGGGTTACTTGCTCCGGTGTCATCCTGTTGATGAACAGTATTGATAAGGTGGACAGAAATAAACAATAAATACAACAAGAGATTACAGGTTCAGGGGTTACCTCTGACTCGGAGCTGTCGCTCAGTTGCAGCAGCTCTGAAGCAGTAGGCCTACTTCCCTTCTTGCGGGGAGCGGCTCTCTTGGCGGCTTTCTTAGCCTTCCTGGCCTTCTTGGCCGCCTCATGGTCATATTTGACCTTCCAGAATTTGTCATCAGCCTGAAAAATACAATGATGATTTCTTAAAAATTCAGGTGAAGGATATCTACAGAAGAAGATAAAATGTTCAGATCAGCGGCTTACCGCTGGGGCTGGGTTGGTCTTGCAGAAGGGGGCTAGCCCGGTCCTCCCGCAGTCTGCCAAGCTCTCATTTAAAAGGGCCTTGGTCATGTCTTCAGCAACGTCTTCAGGAAGATCGTTGCGGCTGTGTCGCAGGGGGTCATCTTTCCGGCCTGTGTATTCACACATTAAGCCGGGGCGGCGGCTCAAGGGGATCACCCGCCACGAGATCCAGACCCGGACCAGATCAATTCCGTTGAGACCATTGCCCAGGAGAGCCTTGATCTTGTTGATGGTGGGGAGCAGAGGTTGGCGCTCCGCTTGAGTTAACTTGTCAGACAGAGGATGAGTTGGTTCCAGACGTGAAGGCCGAAAGCCGGGCAGCGGGCTCTCGTCAGCCGGCGACGTGTCTTGGCAGTAGAACCACGTCTGGTTCCAGTCCTTTGGGTGACTTGGCGGCTCGGCGTAAGGGAAAAGGCAGTCTCTCCGTCGCTGAATGGAGATGCCGCCAAGTTCCAAGCTTGGCCCGTTGGCGCACTCGTTCTGACGGTTCAGGTAGAAGAGCTCTCTGAAGAGCAGCAGGCTGGGCTCCTCTCCAAGGTAGACTTCGCAGAACACTTGGAAGTTGCATATATTGGACACAGAATTGGGTCCTATGTCTTGTGGCCGCAGGTCAAAGAAATTCAGCACGTCTCTAAAGAACTTTGAGCCGGGCGGTGCGAAGCCCCGGCTCATATGATCCGCAAAAACTACCACCTCCCCGTCCTTTGGCTGTGGTCTCTCCTCTGATGGGTCGGGGGCACGGTAGGACATGACGTCCTTCTTGGGCAGATAACCCGACTTCACAAAGTCCGCTAAGGTCTCGTCGGTGACGTTGGACCTCATCCAATTGCAAGTGATGGGAGCTTTGGGAGCTTTGGGAGGCATGGTGAAAGTCGGAAGCCTATGATAAAAGGAAACACGCCCGGTTTAATTATAAGCCGGAGGAAATTTACAGTTCAATGTTAAAGTGGCGGCTTATGGAGGGGACTAATGACATATATCTAGGTGCATCGGGTTATCTAAGCCGCTGGAGGTATTAAGAGTAATTCGATTGTCTACGACCTTGTCACAGATAAGCCGGAAAGTTTTATGGCACATGGCCTCCTTTGAGCCGGAAGGTTCTACGGTGCGTGGTTTCTTTAAACCGGAAATGTAAACCGCCATGGCTTAACGGGTGCAGTTTTTTACTAAGTGTGGTGAAAACAGGTTTCACACGTTGCAGTAAATAATTTGGATCAAAACGGTCGGCAAAAAGGAAAGTTTCTAGACCTAAAAACAGATGCAAAGGAAGTTCTTGGGCTCGAACGGAGCCTTTATGCAGTGAAAAGGGATCTATTTGCATTTGAAATGGGTGATAAACAGCCGCCGCGTTGGTTCTATACTGTCTTAAGATCAAGAAGAGGCAGTAAAAATGAAAACTACCAGGAACTCGTGGGCGACGGCGAAGAACGGGAAGAACAGCAGGAGCTTAACGTAGATCTATCCTACGAGGAGGAAGGAACTTACGGATGCAGGGGTTCGCCGCGGTTCTCTGGACGGTTCAGGGTGATGCAGCGGCCAAGGACGACGAGGATGCAGAGCTCTGTTGCGGCGGCGGCGGCGGAGCTCGAGCAGCACGGAGCAGCGAGAGGAAGGAGACGACAGAAGGGGGAGAATGAGAAAGACCCGAGGGTCGGGCTATTTATAAGGCCAGACTCATAAGTGGGCGCGAGAAACGAGGAGGCCACGGCGCGGTTATCTCGCCCGAGAGGCGCCTCGATTTTCGGGATGGCAGTAAAGATAAGATCCGTTGCGGATCTGGTGGAATAAAAAATGGACTTAATGGAAGATGACGTCACGGCGGATTACCCGGAGTCCAGAGGATGACGTCACGCCGGGTTATGGCCTTCACACAATTGTAAGCCGGAGATTTTCTGTCGAAAGAATTGAAGATTGACACGAGCCGGCTCAAATCAATCTGGGGCCTAATGTTGAGGATATAAACCTTAGAGTCACCCGCCAGAAAGGGCCGGGTTACTCATAAGGGTCATCACTTGAAGCCCGGCGCCAAGCTTAAAGACGGTGGGCCAAAGATGGGCTTAAGACCCGGAGACGGCTTAAGGCCCGTAGTGATAAACCGCCGTATGGCGAGACTTGTAGTGTAAATCAAGAATAGTTGAGAGTCCGAGCCGGACACTTTTATGAGCCGGCCGGGACTCTGAGAGCTGCTGGGCGTCAACCTCTCTATATAAAGGGACGACCCGGCAGCGGTTTAAGGACAAGAAAGATCTCATCGAGAGCCAGGCATAGCAGTTAAGCTCCCTGGTCATCGAAACCCTAATCAATACCACCTCAACTGGACGTAGGCTTTTACCTTCACCGTAAGCGGCCGAACCAGTATAAACCTTCGTGTTCCTTGTCCCGTTAACCCCTTCAAGCTTCCTAGCGGCGATGGCTCCACGACTAAGTCCTAGCTTGAGGACATCTGCCGTGACAATTCCACGACAGAATCCCAATGGGACTCCCCTTGTTGCAGATCTGGCGGAGAAGGGCAATGCTTCTTCAAAAGTCAAGTCCTTCACTTCTGAGGATCTGGAACGGGCCCTTGCTAAGCAAAAGGAGGAGCATGATGCTCGCGCCACTTTCGGGTGGTGCGGCCTCGGGGCCAATTGTGCCTACTCCTTCCACTACCAAAAAATACACTTTCGTGATGATACGTGTTTGTCACAGTAGGTCATGTTTTGTGTCATGCATGTACATCCATGACGATTTTATGACAGAATCAAGATAGTCATACCTGTGCTGTCGTAGAAGTATTCCATGACATTACCAAAATTATCATCACGGAAGTGTCCACTTCCATGATGATAAATCGCGCGTCATAGAAGTGCTTTCGTCAAGGGTGACCGACACGTGGCATCGACCGTAACGGCTCACCGTTAAGCTATCGGGTGTAGTTTTGGATCCGATAACCCGTTAACAGCCCGGACCAATGGGGATTTTCCACGTGTAAAATTCTCATTGGCCGACGGAACCACATGTCAGCTCCGCGTTGGCACAGGTGTCACTCATCCAATGGTCGAGATGCGCCTATGATATGTTGACACATGGATGGGCCTAAAAGTGGCCCATAAAGTTTAAATGGGCCGGCCCAACTAAAGGCCCACAAGATATAGCGGACCATAATGGGCCGGCCCAGCTAAAGGCCCACAAGATTTTGCAGACCATAATGGGCCGGCCCAGCTAAAGGCTCAGCATTCTCAGTTAAGGCCCGTACGGCTAGTGTCAAATCGGCCCGTCAATTGCCCATCGTAAAATTGTCATCATCGCGGCCCATGGTTACTTCTGGCCCGTTAACAGTCCAAGTATTTGGGCCGAATTACGGCCTCGTGTATTTCCGGCCTGTTAAACGTCCTGCTTCATTTGGGCCCATTTATAGGCCATTGAAACTTTTGGCCCATAAACGACCGTGAAGGATTTGTGTCATATTCGGCCATGTCTGACATTCGGCCTGTTAGAGGCCAACTATCGATTTGGGCCACTTTCAGCAAGTTGTGATTTTCGGCCTGTTAACGTCGGACGAAATCCATGGGCCATATGTGTGTAACGCCCCGGATGTAACTTTCCATAATTGTAACTCCAACTCTTGAATTTTCTGGCTATGTGATATGATATTTCCTTCGTGGTTGGGTTTTTTGTCTTTCATTTTGCATTTTGTTCATGTCATGCATCTCATCTCATGTCATCATGTGCATCTCATTTGCATTCGTGTTCGTCTCATGCATCTGGTCATTTTCCCCGTTGTCCGTTTCGCAATCCGACACTCCCACATGCACCCGTTACACCTCTCTAATCTTGTTTCATGAGCGGGAGAAAAACGTTCTCGGAATGGGTCTAGATTTGTTGAGTGGCCTTGGTAGATCACCGGTAGGCCGCCTGTCAAATTTCGTTCCATTTGAAGGTCATTTGATGCCCCAATGGTTAACCGGGTAACCGCAAAAGCCTCTCTCTCTTTGCAGCCCAACACCCCTCCAAAACAGCCCACTAGCCCACCAAAACCCGCTCCATGCTCTCCGTCATTGGATCACGATCGTGTGGGCGAAAACCGCACCTCATTTGGACACTCCTAGCTCCCCCTGCCTATAAGTATGCATCCCCCCTTCCAAAAACCTCAGATGAAACCCTAGCCTCGCTCCTCCCGCGCCGCCGGACGTGTCCGACCTCACCGGACAAAACCGCGCCGCCGCCACGCGCCAATCAGGGCGAGCCACGTGGCATCTCCACCGCCCACCGCTGCCGGACCGCTCGGCCCGGGTGGGGCCCGCGAGCCCGTTCGACGCCGCCCGCTCCTCCCGGCGACCCCGCGCCTGCGCGCCGCCCGGGTCAACGCCTCCTCCGCCATCGCATCCATCGCCGCTTGCCGCCGCCGATCTACTCCGGCGACCGCCGTCGTCTGAGCCGCCCCGCCGCCCGACGCCGCCACCGCAGCGCCACGCCCCGCGCCGACCTCGCCGCGGATCCGGTCGGGCCTGACCGGATCCGGCGCCCCGACCTTGCCAGCATCCTCTCCGGCCACCACGTCCTCGTCAGCCCTCCCCGTGACTCCGGCCATCTCCTTCCACCTCTCCGGCAGCACTCCGGCGAGATCCGCATCGCCTCAGTTTTCGTGCCGAAACCCTAGATCTGGAGTGGTAATTTCGTGATGCTCTTCATATTAGTGTGCCCATGTTCATCATGTCATATCTCCATGTCCGTAGCTCCGATGTGCGCATATGTTATATGGAAATGTTCTGCTCATGATGCTCTTCATATTAGTGTCATTTGCATGCATGTTACTGTCCGTATTGATGCCCTAACCTTCGTTGCGAAAGTGCTATATGATGTTGTCAGCTGGAATTTATCATAACTTGCTGATTTGTCATTTTCATTGCATTTTGTGTGTGCATCCTATGAGCATCATGTCTACATGTTTTATGAGCTCCATCATTCCATCTTTGCAGTGGTGCAAGTCTTGTATTCTTATGAGCTTTGTGGTGACTAGCAGAAGCATGAAAAGTAGGCTATGTGATGTTGCTGTTTTCAGACAGTATATTTTCCTGTTACATTATGATGCTATGTTGTCTTGTTGCTACCAATAGATCCATGCACATTTTGAGGTAGTTCAGTAAGAGTGTTCTGAAGATGTGGTCTTGTTCTATGCATTCATGCCTCTACTTGCAAATATGAAGTAATCTAGCTTGTCATTACCATGCTCAAGTTTTGCTAAATATTGTTGCTCACAGATTGTTAACATGAAGTTCAGTTTTTCCATGTGTTTTTGCTAGTGATCCATGCACCCTATGAACTTTCTCTTGCCATGTTTAGCTTCTTGAATATTCCTACTTACTGTTGGTTACCTTCTGATGCCACGAAATGCTTTGTGGTGAGTGGCATGAGCTTACAAAGCTGCTATCATGAATCTGTAACTGCCATGCTCTCTTTTTCTTCCAAGTCTGAAACTGATCATATCATTTGCCATGTTTGCATTGATGCTACCATCTTATCCATGCATCTTTGGTTAAAGTTCAATAAGGGAGTTTTGTTCTATGCCTTTAGTACTTGCATGCCATGCCTTTGTCTACCATGATATTTTCCTATAGCATGTTGTTTCGTAGCTGTAAACATTGCTACCTGATTCTGTTTTGACATGTTTAGTATTTTCTCCAAGTTTGTGAATCTGTTATCATTTGCATTTTTGCCATGCTATTTTGAACTTGTTCTAGTGAGTTCTAGGAGGAGCTCAGTATTTATCATTTGTAGAGCTTCACCTGTGATTTGATGCCGTGTGCTTCGTTGTCTTGTTGAAGTGTTGTAGCATAGTTTCCTGTTGCATCTTTAGTGCTATGATGTTGTTAAGCGCAGATTTGCATCATTCTTGTTTTGCTTGTCATTTGCAAACCGTGCATCCGTTTGCGGTGATGCTTATATCAATTTTGGCCGAAATCACTCACTCTTTCCAGCGGCATACTTGGTTTCCCAAGTTGATGCCATGATCATCTTTTCCCTTCCGGAGTACCCTTATGCATTGCACATCATACCTTGCATTCCATGCCATGTCCTGCATCATATTGCTTGCGCATTGCACCGTGATTGATTGTTGTTCCTTTGCTTGTGTTTATGGTTTGGGTAGAGCCGCGAGACAAGTTCATGAATGAGGAACCTGTTGAGTACGTTAACGAGGAGCAAGCTTTCGTCAACTCTAAGAACTTTGCAGGCAAGATGACCATTACCCTCGATATCACTTCTATCTTTGCTTGCTAGTTGTTCGCTCTATCGCTATGTCGCGCTACCTACCACTTGTTTATCATGCCTCCCATATCGTCATGTCAAGCCTCTAACCCACCTTCCTAGCAAACCGTTGTTTGGCTCTGTTACCGCTTTTGCTCAGCCCCTCTTATAGCATTGTTAGTTGCAGGTGAAGTTGAAGATTGTTCCATGTTGGAACATGGATTTGTTGGGATATCACTTTATCTCTTATTTAAATTAATGCATCTATATACTAGGCAAAGGGTGGAAGGCTTGGCCTTTTGATCGGTGTTTTGTTCCACTCTTGCCGCCCTAAACTTGTGACGCCCTCGATTCAATCGTACACTAATCATACACACAAATGTCTACGATCAAGATCAAGGACTCACGGGAAGATATAACAACACAACTCTAGACACAAATTAAAATAATACAAGCTTTATATTACAAGCCAGGGGCCTCGAGGGCTCGAATACATAAGCTCGAATACACAAGAGTCAGCGGAAGCAACAATATCTGAGTACAGACATGAGTTAGACAAGTTTGCCTTAAGAAGGCTAGCACAAAGCAACAACGATCGAAAAGGCAAGGCCTCCTGCCTGGGAGCCTCCTAACTACTCCTGTCGTCGCGGCTCAGTAGTAGTAGGCATCCGGTGGCATCTGGCTCCTGGGCTCCGACATCTGGTTGCATCAACCGAAAAAAGAAGAAAGGGGGAAAGGGGGAGCAAAGCAACCGTGAGTACTCATCCAAAGTACTCGCAAGCAAGGATCTACACTACATATGCAACTTATCAAAGGAAGGCTGTATATGTGGACTGGCTGCAGAAATGCCAGAATAGAGAGAAGGCCTAGTCCTATCGAAGACTAGCATCTTCTGGAAACCACCATCTTGCAGCAACAGGAGGGAGTAGAGTAGCATTAAAGTAAAGTAGTAGTAGTGTTATCAACCTCGGCCAGAGATCCTTTCTCGACTCCCTGCGAGAAAGCAATCCAGAGCCATACTATCCAGCTATCACCTCATATCCAAGTCTCATCTCAAGTATCTAGTTTTAGTTGTATCGGTCGGGATACAACTCCAAGTGTCCGTTACCGTAGGACAGGCTATCGATAGATGTTTTCTTCCCTACAGGGGTGCACCAACTTACCCGCCACGCTCGATTAACTCTGGCCGGACACACTTTCCTGGGTCATGCCCGGCCTCGGCCAAACAATACGCCGCAACCCGACCTAGACTTAATAGAGAGGTCAGCACGCCGGACTAAACATATGCCCCCAGGGGTCATGGGCCATCGCCCCGGGAACTCCTGCACGTTGTGAGGGCGGCCGGTGAGCAGACCTAGCTACCTCCTTCAACAAGGCAGGTGCTTACGCAGTCCAACCCGGCGCGCGCCGCTCAGTCGCTGACGTCTATTAAGCTTCGTCTGATGCATACGACGCAGAACGCCCATACTATGCCCACGTGATGGTTAGTGCTATCAGGTCAGAGGCCCCTCGGATCAAATATCCATATCGTAGTGGATTAGGAACGCGTGGTAACAAGCAGAGACTCACGAAAGATGTGACCCCGTTGCCCCGTCTCGAGGACATGCGGCAGGGGCTAGGAATGCCCGGCCACGCCTCGTAATTATCTCGCGGGCGCCCTCCAGGTCAACCCGTCTCCACATCACTCGCAATTAAGCTCGCGCGGGTACCCCTCAGGGCCGACCCGTCTTTAGTAACATGGTTCAGTGTAAAGTCATAGTATCCATAGTAACTGTGTTTTCCAAACATCAAGGGGAACACCGAGGAATCACCCCCGGTGAATTCCACTCGATGTAATCATCAAGGTGAACGTAAGAGGAACCACCCCCGAGGTTCACACTTGAGGGGTTGCACGACAGAGTCGTATCAGAAGTGGTTAAGGCGGAATCACCCTCGATCACCATGACCGAATAGCTACACTACAGGGTTAACATCAGAAGTGCTGTAGAGGTCTCACCCTCGACACTCGATAGTAACCCGGTAGTGTCGAGCAACTAAGGGGAAAGTGATGTGCGGTGCCAGGGCCTGGTCTTCGATCCCGTTGATCGGGTCTTCAATGATGAAGCAGGGGAAACAAGGACAAGGTGGGGGTCACTGATGGATCACTAACCAACCTATACTAAGCAGTTTAGGATAAGCAGGTAGGTAACAATAAGCAGGTTACAAAAGCAGGCTATGCATCAGAATAGGAGCAATCAATTACAATAGCAAAATCTAATGCAAGCATGAGAGAATGGAATGGGCAATATCGGGATGATCAAAGGGGGGGCTTGCCTGGTTACTCTGGCAAGGAGGGGTCATCGTCGACGTAGTCAATCATAGGGCAGCATCGGTCTCGGGGTCTACCGGACAGAAAGGGGGAAGAAACAGTAAATATAAGGCAAACATAGCATCACAAAGCAAAACGTGGCAATATGATGTGCCAGGTGTGGCCTAACGTATGGCTACACGATATAGGTGAAGGGGGAAAATCAACCGGGAATGTATTCCCGGTTCCGGACCTGTGTCCGTCACAGAGATGACCGGAGGGGAAATGTTCCATGTTCAGATACTTAGAGGCATCTGACAGGTAAACGAACCGCGTATTCAGATTCGTTCGTCGTTCTGAGAACACTTTGTGATTTTCATCCGAGTTACGATTTATTTTCTATGAATTTAAAAGATTTTTTTTCTGAGTTTAGCTAATTAAAAGAAAATGGATTATGACATCATGCTGAGGTCATGCTTGCATCAGCAGTCGGCTGACAAACACTGACAGGTGGGACTGTCAGCCTATGCGGGACGAACAGTGGGTTAATATGACTAACAGAACTAATTAGGGGTGTGGGCCCCATTAGTCAGTGACTGATTAGTGATTAAAAGTAACTAATAGATTAATTAACATTTTATTTATTTATAAAATATGTTTAAATAGCGCGGGGCCTTTATGTCTTGGCATTGGGCTGCCCAGTCAGCACGTTGACTGGGGTCAACCCAGTCAACGGGGCAGGCGGGGCCCGCTGCGAGTGACCCAGGGGTGGGTGCCCCAGGTGTGCCACGTAGGCGGTGGCCGGCGGCTCAATGCCGGCGATGCCAAATGCGCGGCACACCTTGGATCTCGCCGGAAAATGCCTCAGGCGACCTTGCGCGCGGCCTAGTGCGTTCGAACGAGCACTCGCTCGCACGTCGATCAGCGACGGCGGTTTGTCCAGGAACAGCCTGAGACGACGGCGGCGAGCGGCGGAGGTGGCGCTGGAGTTTGTCCGCATTCAGGTTTGGCGCTACGGGGCTCGGCAGAGCGCGGGGATGGGTGCTTCGGGCTCGCACGGGCGTGCTGAGCACAAAACCGAGCTCGTTTGAGCTCACGGGCAGCGAGGGCACGGCTACGAGCTCGTCGGCGGCAAGGTGTTCGGGCGCGGCAAAAGCGGTGGCTACGGCGACGGGGAGAGGCCGGAGAAGGGAGGCGATGCGGCTGCTCCCGTGAACCTGTAGGTGTGCGTTAGAGGGCTCGGGGAGGACCAACGGCGGCGAATCGGCGCCGGATACAAAGACGGCCGCAGGAGGAAGAAGGGGTTGCCGGGCTCGCGGTGGTGGCTCCCTTCTCGCTCCGGTTTGTGCAGAGGGAGTAGCCGAGGACGGCGCGTCGTTGTGGCACGATGAGGCGGCGGTGAGGTGACGGTGGCCCCGGGATCGAGCGGGGGACGGCGGCGAGCGCTTCGGGCGAGCTCGCGCAGGAGCGATAGAGAGACAGCAAGGAAAAAGCTGGGGTATCTAGGGTTTGCGGGGAAGGGAGAGGCGACCGGGGAGGCTCTTATCGGCGCCGGGGAGCCGTGGGATGGCCGACAGCGAGGCGGCTGTCGCCGTGTCAGTACGGGCGCGCGACACCGCGTGATGAGCAGGACGACGACCTCCAAACGGGCTGGGCCGGCTACTGTTTCACTGAGGCCCAGTCGCACAGTAGTCATTAGGCCTTTTTCTCTTTCTTATCTTCTGTTTTAGCTTTTATTTATTAACAGAGAGAAAGGGAATTATTTGGTCAACTATTTCACTTAGGAAAATTTTGGGAGTTCTCCCATTAAATCCCTGGTGATTATAGAAAGTGCCACAAATATTTTGGAGACCAGAAGAATTCATTTGGTATTTTTCATAAATAGGATAGCATTTAAAAATGCTGAATTGGTGTTGTTATATTTGCTAATGCTCATCTTTGCACAAAAGTGATGTTCTGTTCCTTAACAAATAATTGTTATGGAATTTTTGACAAATGATGAACATTTTTCTAGCAACTTTTGAGCAACTTCAAACTTCACTTGAATTTGAATTGGCTGGAATTTCAAATGGGATATTGAACAAAGGTGATTAAGCACTGTTTGGAAAAATGATTAGCTTAATCACAGAGGGTTACTGTAGCATGACACTGGGGGTGTTACAAATCTCCTCCACTACAAGAAATCTCGTCCCGAGATTTAAGTGGGGAAGTAAAGAGTAACTTCGGGAGAACTGACCCTTATGGGGGTTAATTATCTGGTGAACAATTCAGGGAATGAGGCGGAAGTACCTCTCGAGTTGAAACTTAATATAACATCGAGAGCAAAGTATGAAGGTACCATGAGAAGTTTTAACGGGCAGCCAATCATTCGATGCCTAATCAAAAGATGAAAGGGGTTCAGAGCAACAACAACAAAAATTATTGCGTCTGATACTAGAATAGATCACTAGGAAGGTGGCTCATGAATTACATACGAAGTCAGGTGAAAAAGGATACTTCGGAATCAAGGTTGTACAGGAGTCAGGTTTCGATCCTGTGGAGCTGTGGGTTATGGGCCCACCATGTGGATCAAAAGTAGGAAGGACGCCGACATATTGCACGGTCATGGTAGCAAGGCATGTCAGAGGATGGCCTGTTAGTTATGTTGGCAACAACGTTGGTACCAAGGGCGAGGGATGAACAGAACCATTTTCCTGCTCGTTAAATGAGGCGGACCAACAGGCAAAGTTCTCGTCCATCGGGGGTTACTGGGATGTCAACAGCAATAATAACAAGGTCTTACTGAAAAATTGTACACCGAGGTGTTTCCATAAGCAGGGAACTATTACCGCTTAGATCTCATAAACCACAAGAAAGGTTAAACAAAACAATGGAAAGAAAAGGTGATCATTAGATTAATCAGAACATTGGAAAGGAAAGTGTGTTTAAACATAATTATCAGGAGTATATCCTTCCCAAGGACAAGCAGAGGATGATATCCATGACAGGATAGTAAGAAGATAATCAACTAGGGGAAAGGGAGGGGAAACTGATGATGTTACCGATACAATGGTGTTTGGATAGATGATCAAGAAACATTTAGCATTGCGCTTCCAATGATCTTGTTGATGAACGAAGTACCACAGTCGTGCTTCGAGATGGCATTGGCATGGCCATCAGGTAAAGGTCGGACATTGGGAATACAAAGGAACAATCAGGAATTTCTATAACAATGCAATTTTATCAGGAAAAATGAGGATGTGGCCGATGGGTTCAGCAACAATCCATCGACACGTCAAAAAGGATGTATTTCCAAAATTATAAGAACAAGTTTGTGTTGGGGGGGAGGAAAGAATGTTGTCGATGATAACACAAATCATCGAGGGGCAAGGATGGTATTTCTCATCATGAATTTAACTAATATCCTGGAAGAGCTCAGAATGTTGATGATGATCACGACATATTTGTCGAGAGGTTTCATGAAGATGTAATCGATCGGCGATGGCATCAATTCAAAGGGATGATGAAGCGAAAGGTTATGGGAACCATGAGTACGACACAAACTCGAAATTAAGCTTGCTATTCAAGACAAAATGATATGACGAGGAAAACCGATGTAGGCTTAGTTCATCGTCAAAAATTGTGCTCCGGGAAGAAGGATCAGGTAGCAGAGTTAAAATTTATCACGACAATGATATAGCCGACCAGGCTAGGAATGACTTGAAGGATTATTAAACTCGTAATAATGAAAATTACTTAGAGTTATTAAATCGGAGTGCAGGATCGATTCTCCTATCGGTGTTCTCGAGTGACTGATAACTCAGAACCCGGGGGAAAATCTGAAATCAGTGAGAAGTAATACTAGATGAATACTCATAGGAAGCAACTCAGTTATTTGATATTCTCGAGATACCTGGGGTAATACTCGAAGGTAGACCATATTAGAGTTTGGACATGTGTATTGATATGTAGAAGGCAAGCACTTCAACTTGTCCAAGAAAGGGGATCAAAGAAGACAATCTTGGTTGGAACGACAATTGCAAAGGCCAAAATCACAGATACAGGATCAAATTATACCAAGGGAATAATTATTGTTACGAGAAGCTTCCATGATAAGATCTACATCGTTTCCATGGGCATGAACACAAAGTTCATTGTCGACTCCACTTCTCCAATGCATAACCTTTCATTCACTTCTCGCATTCAATGAAGTTGTAGTGTTGAAATTTTATCTGGCAAAAAGTCAGAAGAGTATGACTCGTGAAAACTCTTGGGTTCACACGGATTAGGGAAGGCATAGGTTCAACCCATAGGGGCATCTTAGGAACATATACCGCAAATTTCAAGAATAATTGACGCAAGTTCGAAGGTAGAGTATGGCTGACAAAAGCAGAGGATACATATTTACCAAAGGCATTATGTATCATGGGAAGAGCTCACAAGGTTAGTGGATATGAAGGACACTTTCAGATAATAATCTACCAAAGGATCTGGCGGTCAACAATGATCTGATGTGATTAACGATACTCAACGAGAAGAAGAAAGAATGCAAAGGCATCAAATTATAGAAATTTTAGGATAATTTCAAAGCTTCAATACAAAGGAATTACGATACCCAGATCGGTGTATCAGAATCAGATGCTATGATTAGGTACGAGTATGTTGAATATGATTAGATGGGCAATCAATCATGGTTTGATTTTCCGAGAATCAGCTCATGCCCGGACTGACGTCTGAGCTGGCAGAACAATTTCCAGGGAACAACTGATGATTGCGTGCACTCACACACATGTTGAATCGACAGGGTAAGGACGACAATCGCAAAGGATTTTAATGAATATTGCTATACATATGGAATTAACCAAAATGCAAGCAGGTAAGGAAGAACAAGAGCAATGGGCTACAAAGGATTTTCAGAAGATCGAATAGTATTTCAAAGAATTTTGTGAAACACAAGCACAACTAGGGATGAGCGAATACTTGATATGTGCGAGGAATTATCCGTAGGGGTATTCATGTGGTAAAGAACTGCAAGGCAGTAAGCTCAAAGGATTCTCAGGGCAACGGAGAGTATTTCAGGGCATCTTGTAATAACAAGAGCAACAAGGAATGACTGTAAGAATCGCAAGCGTACGTAGTTATCCATAAGGATATATCGGTGCCAGGGAATTGCAAAAGCGACGGACACAAAGTCTCAAGAGAACATCGTAGGGTATCTTCGGAATCTTCTGGTGCAGCAGGCGATCATCCGTAATAAGGGGCTCTCCGGGAGGAAGTAGTTACGAGATCCTAATTTTAGAGTTAGCAAAATCGTTTAACCCGAATGGAAGAGAGATCAGAGTCCCAGAGTATAGACGAGGAATAAAAAGACCCTAATACCACCCAATGGCGACGTGGGCCCGTAAGACACACAACCATTAGTAGAAGTTTTTGTAGTGACTAGACTCGACTTCAGCCAAGTAGTTGGAAAGGGGGCTACCTACAGGCAGTCGGCTCTAATACCAACTTGTGACGCCCTCGATTCAATCGTACACTAATCATACACACAAATGTGTACGATCAAGATCAAGGACTCACAGGAAGATATCACAACACAACTCTAGACACAAATTAATATAATACAAGCTTTATATTACAAGCCAGGGTCCTCGAGGGCTCATATACATCAGCTTGAATACACAAGAATCAGCGGAAGCAACAATATCTGAGCACAGACATGAGTTAGACAAGTTTGCCTTAAAAAGGCTAGCACAAAAGCAACAACGATCGAAAAGGCAAGGCCTCCTGCCTGGGAGCCTCCTAACTACACCTGGTCTTCGACGGTCTCCATGTAGTAGATGCATCGGCGGTGGCATCTGGCTCCTCGGCTCCGACACCTGGTTGCATCAACCGGAAAGAAGAAGAAAGGGGGAAAAGGGGGAGCAAAGCAACCGTGAGTACTCATCCAAAGTACTCGCAAGCAAGGACCTACACTACATATGCAACATTATCAAAGAGATGTTGTATATCTGGACTGGGCTATAGAAATGCCAGAATAGAGAGAAGGCCTAGTCCTATCGAAGACTAGCATCTTCGGGAAACCACCATCTTGAAGCAACAGGAGGGAGTAGAGTAGCATAAAGTAAAGTAGTAGTAGTGTTATCAACCTCGGCCAGAGATCCTTTCTCGACTCCCTGCGAGAAAGCAATCCCAGAGCCATACTATCCAGTTATCACCTCATATCCAAGTCTCATCTCAAGTATCTAGTTCTAGTTGTATCGATCGGGATACAACTCGAAGTGTCCGTTACCGTAGGACAGGCTATCGATAGATGTTTTCTTCCCTACAGGGGTGCACCAACTTACCCACCATGCTCGATTAACTCCGGCCGGACACACTTTCCTGGGTCATGCCCGGCCTCGACCAAACAATACGCCGCAACCCGACCTATACTTAATAGAGAGGTCAGCATGCCGGACTAAACATATGCCCCCAGGGGTCATGGGCCATCGCCCCGGGAACTCCTGCACGTTGCGAGGGCGGCCGGTGAGCAGACCTAGCTACCTCCTTCAACAAGGCAGGTGCTTACGCAGTCCAACCCGACACGCGCCGCTCAGTCGCTGACGTCTATTAAGCTTCGGTTGATGCATACGACGCAGAACGCCCATACTATGCCCACGTGATGGTTAGTGCTATCAGGCCAGAGGCCCCTCGGATCAAATATCCAAATCGTAGTGGATTAGGAACGCGCGGTAACAAGCAGAGACTCACGAAAGATGTGACCCCGTTGCCCCGTCTCTAGGACTTGCGGCAAGGGCTAGGAATGCTCGGCCACCCCTCGTAATAATCTTGCGGGCACCCTCCAGGTCAACCCATCTCCACATCACTCGCAATTAAGCTCGCGTGGGTACCCCTCAGGGCCGACCCGTCTTTAGTAACATGGTTCAGTGTAAATTCATAGTATCCATAGTAACTGTGTGTCCAAACATCAAGGGGAAAACCCGAGGAATCACCCCCGGTGAATTCCACTTGATGTAATCATCAAGGTGAACGTAAGAGCAACCACCCACGAGGTTCACACTTGAGGGGTTACACGACAGAGTCGTATCCGAAGTGGTTAAGGCGGAATCACCCTCGATGACCAGGACTGAATAGCTACACTACAGGGTTAACATCAGAAGTGCTGTAGAGGTCTCACCCTTGGCACTCGATAGTAACCTAGTAGCGTCAAGCAACTAAGGGGAAAGTGATGTGCAGTGCCGGGGCCTGGTCTTCGATCCCGTTGATCGGGTCTTCAATGATGAAGAAGGGGCAACAAGGACAAGGTGGGGGTCACTGATGGATCACTAACCAAGCTATACTAAGTAGTTTAGGATAAGCAGGTAGGTAACAATAAGCAGGTTACAAAAGTAGGCTATGCATCAGAATAGAAGCAATCAATTACAATAGAAAAATCTAATGCAAGCATGAGAATGGAATGGGCAATATCGGGATGATCAAAGGGGGGGCTTGCCTGGTTAATCTGGCAAGGAGGGGTCGTCGTCGACGTAGTCGATCACAGAGGCAGCATCGGTTTCGGGGTCTACCGTAGAGAACAGGGGGAAGAAATAGTAAATATAAGGCAAACATAGCATACAAAGCATAACGTGGCAATATGATGTGCCGGGTGTGGCCAAACGTATGGCTACACAATATAGGTGAAGGGGGAAAATCAACCGGGAATGTATTCCCGGTTCCGGACCTGTGTCACACAGATGACCGGAGGGGAAATGTTCCATGTTCAGATACTTAGAGGCATCTGACAGGTAAACGAACCGCGTTTTCAGATTCGTCTCGTTGTTCTGAGAAACTTTCGTGTAGAAAACATTTTCATCCGAGTTACGGTTTATTTTCTATGAATTGACAAAGATTTCAGCATTTTTTGAGTTTAGCTAAATTAACAGAAATGGATTATGACATCATGCTGAGGTCATGCTCGCATCAGTAGTCGGCTGACCAGCTGACAAGTCAAACTGACAGGTGGGACCCACCTGTCAGCCTCTGCGGGACGAACAGTGGGTTAATATGACTAACAGAACTAATTAGGGGTGTGGGCCCCATTAGTCAGTGACTGATTAGTGATTAAAACTAATTAACAGATTAATTAACATTTTATTTATTTATAAAATATGTTCAAATAGAGTGGGGCCCTCATGTCAGTGGCATTGGGCTGCCCAGTCAGCACGTTGACTGGGTCAACCCAGTCAACGGGGCCGGCGGGGCCCGCTGGTAGTGACCTAGGGGTGGCCCCAGGTGTGCCACGTAGGCGGTGGCCGGCGGCTCAACGCCGGCGACGCCAAAAGCGGCGACGCAGCTCGGATCTCGCCGGAAAATGGCCTCAGGCGACCATTTGGCGCACGGCCTAGTGCGTTCGAACGAGCACTCGCTCGCACGTCGATCAGCGGCGGTGGTTTGACCGGGAATAGCCTGAGACGGCGACGGCGAGCGGCGGAGGCAGCACCGGAGTTCGGCCGCATTCGGTTTGGTGCTACAGGGCTCGGCAGAGTGGGGGGATGGGTGCTTCGGGCTCGCACGGGCGTGCTGAGCACAAACCCGAGATCGTTTGAGCTCGACGGGCAGCGAGGGCACGACTACGAGCTCGTCGGGGGCAAGGTGTTCGGGCACGGCAAAAGCGGCGGCTATGGCTACGGGGAGAGGCCGGAGAGAGGGGGAGGCGATGCGGCTGCTCACCGTGAACCTGTAGGTGTGCGTTAGCGGGCTCGGGCAGGACCAACAATGGCGAATCGGCGCCGGATACGAAGACGGCCACAGGAGGAAGAAGGGGTCGTCGGGCTCGCGGTGATGGCTCCCTTCTCGCTCTGGTTGGTGTAGTGGGAGTAGCCGAGGACGGCGCGTCGTTGTGGCACGGTGAGGCGGCGGAGAGGTGACGGTGGCCGCGGGATCGAGCGGGGGACGGCGGCGAGCGCTTCGGGCGAGCTCGCGCGGGAGCGATAGAGATAGCGAGGGGAAAGCTGGGGTATCTAGGGTTTGCTGGGAAGGGAGAGGCGACCAGGGAGGCTCTTATCGGCGCCGGGGAGCCGTGGGATGGGCGACAGTGAGGCGGCTGTCGCCGTGTCAGTACGGGCGCGCGACACCGCGCGATGAGCAGGACGACGACCTCCAAACGGGCTGGGCCGGCTACTGTTTCACTGAGGCCCAGTCGCATTAGTCATTAGGCCTTTTTCTCTTTCTTATCTTCTGTTTTAGTTTTATTTATTAAGAGAGAGAGAAAGGGAATTATTTGGTCAACTATTTCACTTAGGAAATTTTTTGGAGTTGTCCCATTAAATCCCTGGTGATTATAGAAGGTGCCACAAATATTTTGGAGACCAGAAGAATTAATTTGTATTTTTCATAAATAGGATAGCATTTAAAAATGCTGAACTGGTGCTGTTATAATTGCTAATGCTCATCTTTGCACAAAAGTGATGTTCTGTTCCTTAACAAATAATTGTTATGGAATTTTTGACAAATGATGAACATTTTTCCAGCAACTTTTGAGCAACTTCAAACTTCACTTGAATTTGAATTGGCTGGAATTTCAAATGGGATATTGAACAAAGGTGATTAAGCACTGTTTGGAAACATGATTAGCTTAATCACAGAGGGTTACTGTAGCATGACACTGGGGGTGTTACAAATCTCCTCCACTACAAGAAATCTCGTCCCGAGATTTAAGTGGGGAAGTAAAGAGTAACTTCGGGAGAACTGGCCCTTATGGGGGTTAATTATCTGGTGAACAATTCAGGAAAGAGGCGGAAGTACCTCTCGAGTTGAAACTTAATATAACATCGAGAGCAAAGTATGAAGGTACCATGAGAAGTTTTAACGGGCAGCCAATCATTCGATGCCTAATCAAAAGATGAAAGGGGTTCAGAGCAACAACAATAAAAATTATTGCGTCTGATACTAGAATAGATTAATAGGAAGCTGGCTCATGAATTACATACGAAGTCAGGTGAAAAAGGATACTTCAGAATCAAGGATGTACAGGAGTCAGGTTTCGATCCTGTGGAGCTGTGGGTTATGGGCTCACCATGTGGTTCAAAGGTAGGAAGGACGCTGACATATTGCACGGTCATGGTAGCAACGCATGTTAGAGGATGGCCTGTCAGTTATGTTGGCAACAACGTTGGTACCAAGGGCGAGGGACGAAGAGAACCATTTTCCTGCTCGTTGAACGAGGCGGACCAATAGGCAAAGTTCTCGTCCATCGGGGGTTACCGGGAAGTCAACAGCAATAATAACAAGGTCATACTAACAAATTGTACACCGAGGTGTTTTCCTAAGTAGTGAACTATTACCGCTTAGATCTCATAAACCACAAGAAAGGTTAAACAAAACAATGGAAAGAAAAGGTGATCATTAGATTAATCAGAACATTGGAAAGGAAAGTGTGTTTAAACACAATTATCAGGAGTATATCCTTCCCAAGGACAAGCAGAGGATGATATCCATGATAGGATAGTAAGAAGATAATCAACTAGGGGAAAGGGAGGGGAAACTGATGATGTTACCGATACAATGGTGTTTGGATAGATGATCAAGAAACATTTAGCATTGCGCTTCCAATGATCTTGTTGATGAACGAAGTACCACAGTCGTGCTTCGAGCTGGCATTGGCATGGCCATCAGGTAAAGGTCGGACCTTGGGAATACAAAGGATCAATCAGGAATTTCTATAACAATGCAATTTTATCAGGAAAAATGAGGATGTGGCCGATGGGTTCAGCAGCAATCCATCGACACGTCAAAAAGGATGTATTTCCAAAATTATAAGAACAAGTTTGTGTTGGGGGGGAGGAAAGAATGTTGTCGATGATAACACAAATCATCGAGGGGCAAGGATGGTATTTCTCATCATGAATTTAATTAATATCCTGGAAGAGCTCAGAATGTTGATGATGATCACGACATATTTGTCGAGAGGTCTTATGAAGATGTAATCGATCGGCGATGGCATCAATTCAAAGGAATAATGAAGCGAAAGGTTATGGGAACCATGAGTACGACACAAACTCGAAATTAAGCTTGCTA
Source organism: Triticum aestivum (assembly GCF_018294505.1). Lineage (NCBI taxonomy): Eukaryota > Viridiplantae > Streptophyta > Magnoliopsida > Poales > Poaceae > Triticum > Triticum aestivum. The sequence continues at coordinate 462,577,295 of NC_057805.1, read as the reverse complement.
TTCAAGACAAAATGATATGACGAGGAAAACCGATGTAGGCTTAGTTCATCGTCGAAATTTGTGCTCCGGGAAGAAGGATCAGGTAGCACAGTTAAAATTTGTCACGACAATGATATAGCCGATCAGGCTAGGAATGACTTGAAGGATTATTAAACTCGTAATAACGAAAATTACTTAGAGTTATTGAATCATAGTGCGGGATCGATTCTCTTATCGGTGTTCTCAAGTGACTGATAACTCAGAACCCGGGGGAAAATCTGAAATCGGTGAGAAGTAATACTAGATGAATACTCATAGGAAGCAACTCAGTTATTTGATATTCTCGAGATACCAGGGGTAATACTCGAAGGTAGACCATATTAGAGTTTGGACATGTGTATTGATATGTAGAAGGCAAGCACTTCAACTTGTCCGAGAAAGGGGATCAAAGAAGACAATCTTGGTTGGAACCACGATTGCAAAGGCCAAAATCACAGATACAAGATCAAATTATACCAAGGGAATAATTATTGTTACGAGAAGCTTCCATGATAAGATCTACATCGTTTCCATGGGCGTGAACACAAAGTTCAAGGTCAACTCCCACTTCTCCAATGCATAACCTTTCATTCACTTCTCGCGTTCAATGAAGTTGTAGTGTTGAAATTTTATCTGGCAAAAAGTCAGAAGAGTATGACTCGTGGAAACTCTTGGGTTCACACGGATTAGGGAAGGCATAGGTTCAACCCATAGGGCATCTTAGGAACATGTACCACAAATTTCAAGAATAATTGACGCAAGTTCGAAGGTAGAGTATGGCTGACAAAAGCAGAGGATACATATTTACCAAAGGCATTATGTATCATGGGAAGAGCTCACAAGGTTAGTGGATATGAAGGACACTTTCGGATAATAATCTACCAAAGGATCTGGCGGTCAACAATGATCTGATGTGATTAATGATACTCAATGAGAAGAAGAAAGAATGCAAAGGCATCAAATTATAGAAATTTTAGGATAATTTCAAAGCTTCAATACAAAGGAATTACGATACCCAGATCGGTGTATCAAAATCAGATGCTATGATTAGGTGCGATTATGTTGAATAGGATTAGATGGGAAATCAATCAAGGTTTGATTTGCCGAGAATCAGCTCATGCCCGGAATGACCACTGAGCTGGAAGAACAATTTCCAGGGAACAACTGATGATTGCGTGCATTCACACACATGTTGAATCGACAAGGTAAGGATTATAGTCGCAAAGGATTTTAATGAATATTGCTAGACATATGGAATTAACCAAAATGCAAGCAGGTAAGGAAGAACAAGAGCAATAGGGAATGACTGTAAGAATCGCAAGCGTACGTAGTTATCCATAAGGATATATCGGTGCCAGGGAATTGCAAAAGCGACTGACACAAAGTCTCAAGAGAACATTGTAGGGTATCTTCGGAATCTTCTGGTGCAGCAGGCGATCATCTGTAATAAGGGGCTCTCCGGGAGGAAGTAGTTACGAGATCCTAATGTTAGAGTTAGCAAAATCGTTTAACCCGAATGGAAGAGAGATTAGAGTCCCAGAGTATAGACGAGGAATAAAAAGACTCTAATACCACCCAATGGCGACGTGGGCCCGTAAGACACACAACCATGTTAGTAAAAGTTTTTGTAGTGACTAGACTCGGCTTCGGCCAAGGAGTTGGAAAGGGGGCTACCTACAGGTAGTCCGCCTTGATACCAACTTGTGACACCCTCGATTCAATCGTACACTAATCATACACGCAAATGTGTATGATCAAGATCAGGGACTCACGCGAAGATATCACAACACAACTCTAGACACAAATTAATAGAATACAAGCTTTATATTACTCGCGCGCACGGCCTAGGGCGATCGAACGAGCACTCGCTCGCACGTCGATCAGCGGCGGCGGTTTGACCGGGAACAGCCTGAGACAGAGACGGCGAGCGGCGGAGGCGGCGCCGGAGTTCGGCCGCATTCGGGTTTACCGCTATGGGGCTCGGCAGAGCGCGGGGATGGGTGCATCGGGCTTGCACGGGCGTGCTGAGCAGAAACCCGAGCTCGTTTGAGCTCGATGGGCAGCGAGGGCACGACTACGAGCTCGCCGGCGGCAAGGTGTTCGGGCGCGGCAAAAGCGGCGGCTGCGGCTACGGGGAGAGGCCGAAGAGAGGGGGAGGCGATGCGGTTGCTCACCGTGAACCTGTAGGTGTGCGTTTGCGGGCTCGGGGAGGACCAACGGCGGCGAATCGGCGCCGGATACGAAGATGGGCGCAGGAGGAAGAAGGGGTCATCGGGCTCGCGGTGGTGGCTCCCTTCTCGCTCCGGTTGGTGCAGAGGGAGTAGCCGAGGACGGCGTGTCATTGTGGCACGGTGAGGCCGCGGAGAGGTGACGGTGGCTGCGGGATCGAGCGGGCGACGGCGGCGAGCGCTTCGGGCGAGCTCGCGCTGGAGCGATAGAGAGAGCGAGGGGAAAGCTGGGGTATCTAGGGTTTGCAGGGAAGGGAGAGGCGACCGGGGAGGCTCTTATCGGCGCCGGGGAGCCGTGGGATGGCCGACAGCGAGGCGGCTATCGCCGTGTCAGTATGGGCGCGCGACACTGCGCGATGAGCAGGACGACGACCTCCAAACGGGCTGGGCCGGCTACTGGTTCACTGAGGCCCTGTCGCACAGTAGTCATTAGGCCTTTTTCTAATTCTTATCTTCGGTTTTTGCTTTTATTTATTAACAGAGAGAGAATGGGAATTATTTGGTCAACTATTTCACTTAGGAAAATTTTGGGAGTTGTCCCATTAAATCCCTGGTGATTATAGAAAGTGCCACAAATATTTTGGAGACCGGAAGAATTCATTTGGTATTTTTCATAAATAGGATATCATTTAAAAATGCTGAATTGGTGCTGTTATAATTGGTAATGCTCATCTTTGCACAAAAGTGATGTTCTGTTCCTTCACAAATAATTGTTATGGAATTTTTGACAAATGATGAACATTTTTCCAGCAACTTTTGAGCAACTTCAAACTTCACTTGAATTTGAATTGGCTGGAATTTCAAATGGGATATTGAACAAAGGTGATTAAGCACTGTTTGGAAAAATGCTTAGCTTAATCACAGAGGGTTACTATAGCATGACACTGGGGGTGTTACATTTCCGTCATACCAGTGTTATGTTCCTTGATTTTCGTTCCTTGCGCGGTTGGGGTTATGGGACCTTCTTGACAGTTCGCTTTGAATAAAACTCCTCCAGCAAGGCCCAACCTTGGTTTTAACATTTGCCTAACCACCTAAACTTTTCCCTTGGGAGTTATAAACCCGAGGGTCATCTTTATTTAACCCCCCCGGGCCAGTGCTCCTCTGAGTGTTGGTCCGAACCGAGCGGCCTGCGGGGCCACCTCAGGGAAAGTTGAAGGTTGGTTTTACTCGTAGCTTGACCTATCTGGTGTGCCCTGAGAACGAGATATGTGCAGCTCCTATCGAGATTTGTCGGCACATTCGGGCGGTCTTGCTGGTCTTGTTTTACCATTGTCGAAATGTCTTGTAACCGGGATTCCGAGTCTGATCGGGTTGTTCCGGGAGAAGGAATATCCTTTGTTGATCGTGAGAGCTTGTGATGGGCTAAGTTGGGACACACCTGTAGGGTATAAACTTTTGAGAGCCGTGCCCGCGGTTATGTGGCAGATGGGAATTTGATAATATTCGGTTGTAGAGAACTTGACACTTGACTTAATTAAAATACATCAACCGCGTCTGTAACCGTGATGGTCTCTTTTCAACGGAGTTCGGGAAGTGAACACGGTTTGGGCACTGTTTGGACGTAAGTAGTTCAGGAACACTTCTTGATCACTTCTAGCTTCACGACCGTGGCGTAGCTTCTCATCTTACTCTTGTATTCGTATGTTAGCCACCATATTTGCTTAGTGCTTGCTGCAACTCCACCTCATTACCTCATCCTACCCATAAGCTTAAATAGTCTTGATCTCGCGGGTTTGAGATTGCTGAGTCCTCGTGACTCACAGATACTACCAAAACAGTTGCAGGTGCCGATGATACCAGTGCAGGTGATGCTGCCGAACTCAAGTGGGAGTTCGACGAGGACCTTGGTTGTTACTATGTTTCGTTTCCTGATGATCAGTAGTGGAGCCCAGTTGGGACGATCGGGGATCTAGCATTTGGGGTTATCTTCTTTTCATTTGGATTTGTCCGTAGTCGGACTATGTGTGTACTCTGAATGATGTATTAATTAATTGATCATTGTGTGAAGTGGCGATTGTAAACCAACTCAATTTATCCCTTTCTTGTTCATTACATGGGATTGTGTGAAGATTACCCTTCTTGCGACAAAACCACAATGCAGTTATGCCTCTAAGTCGTGCCTCGACACGTGGGAGATATAGCCGCATCGTGGGCGTTACAAGGTGGCCCAACGTCACATCGGGCCTATTAACGGCCCATATAAATGTTGGGGAATGCAAAAATTTCAAAATTTTCCTACGATAACGCAAGATCTATCTAGGTGATGCATAGCAACGACAGGGAGAGTGTTGTCTACGTACCCTCGTAGACTGAAAGCGGAAGCGTTATGACAACGTGGTTGATGTAGTCGTACGTCTTAACGATCCGACCCATCCTAGCACCGAAGGTACGTCACCTCCGCGATCTACACACGTTCAGCTCGGTGACGTCCCACGAACTCTAGATCCAGCTGAGGTCGAGGGAGAGTTTCGTCAGCACGGCGGCGTGATGACGGTGATGATGAAGTTACCGACGCAGGGCTTCGCCTAAGCACTACACCGATATGACCGAGGTGGAAATCTGTGGAGGGGGGCACCGCACACGGCTAAACAATCAACTTGTGTGTCTTCTAGGGTGCCCCCTGCCCCCTTATATAAAGGAGCAATGGGAAGGTCGGCCGACCCTCATAGGGCGCGCCCGAAGTAGGATTCCTACTAGGAATCCTATTCCTAGTAGGTTTCCAACAAGGGAAGAGAGGAGAGGGAGAAGGAAAGGGGGGCGCCGCCCCCCTTCCCTAGTCCAATTCGGACCCAAGGGGGTGGTGGCGCGCGGCCTGCCCTAGCCGCCCCTCTCTCTCTCCACTAAGGCCCATGTGGCCCATTAGTTTCCCCGGGGGCTTCCGGTAACCCTCCGACACTCCGGTTTTATCCGAAACTTGTCCGGAACATTTCCGGTGTCCGAATATAGTAGTCCAATATATCAATCTCTATGTCTCGACCATTTCGAGACTCCTCGTCATGTCCGTGATCATATCCGGGTCTCCGAACTACCTTCGGTACATCAAAACACATAAACTCATAATACCAATCGTCATCGAACGTTAAGCGTGCGGACCCTACGAGTTCGAGAACTATGTAGACATGACCGAGACTCATCTTCGGTCAATAACCAATAGCAGAACCTGGATGCTCATATAGGTTCCTACATATTCTACGAAGATCTTTATCGGTCAAACCGCATAACAACATATGTTGTTCCCTTTGTCATCGGTATGTTACTTCCCCGAGATTCGATTGTCGGTATCATCATACCTAGTTCAATCTCGTTACCAGCAAGTCTCTTTACTCGTTTTGTAATGAATCTTCCCGCAACTAACTCATTAGTCACATTGCTTGCAAGGCTTATAGTGATGTGCATTACCGAGAGGGCCCAGAGATACTTCTCTGAAACACGGAGTGACAAATCCTAATCCCGATCTATGCCAACCCAACAAACACCGTCGGAGACACCTGTAGAGCATCTTTATAATCACCCAATTATGTTGTGACGTTTGATAGCACACTAAGTGTTCCTCCGGTATTCGGGAGTTGCATAATCTAATTGTCATTGGGACATGTATAAGTTATGAAGAAAGCAATAGCAATAAACTGAACGATCATAGTGCTAAGCTAATGGATGGGTCAAGTCAATCACATCATTATCTAATGATGTGATCCCGTTCATCAAATGACAACATATGTCTATGGCTAGGAAACTTAAACATCTTCGATTAACGAGCTAGTCAAAGTAGAGGCATACTAGTGACACTCTGTTTGTCTATGTATTCACGCATGTACTAAGTTTCCGGTTAATACAATTCTAGCATGAATAATAAACATTTATCATGATATAATGAAATATAAATAACAACTTTATTATTGCCTCTATGGCATATTTTCTTCAGTCTCCCACTTGCACTAGAGTCAATAATCTAGATTACATTGTAATGATTCTAACACCCATGGAGTCTTGGTGTTGATCATGTTTTGCTCGTGAGAGAGGCTTAGTCAACGGGTCTGCAACATTCAGATCCGTATGTATCTTGCAAATCTCTATGTCCCCTTCTGACACTTGATGACGGATGGAATTGAAGCGTCTCTTGATGTGCTTGGTTCTCTTGTGAAATCTGGATTCCTTCGCCATGGCAATTGCTCCAGTATTGTCACAAAAGATCTTCATTGGACCCGATGTACTAGGTATGACACCTAGATCGGATATGAACTCCTTCATCCAGACTCCTTCATTTGCTTCTTCCGAAGCAGCTATGTATTCCGCTTCACACGTAGATCCCGCCACGACGCTCTTCTTAGAACTGCACCAACTGACAGCTCTACCATTCAGTATAAACACGTATCCGGTTTGTGACTTAGAGTCATCCGAATCAGTGTCAAAGATTGCATCGACGTAACCATTTACGACGAGCTCTTTGTCACCTCCATAAACGAGAAACATATCCTTAGTCCTTTTCAGGTATTTCAGGATGTTCTTGACCGCTGTCCAGTGATCCACTCCTATATTACTTTGGTAGCTCCCAACTATACTTATAGCAAGGCACACATCAGGTCTGGTACACAGCATTGTATACATGATAGAACCTATGGCTAAAGCATAGGGAATGACTTTCATTTTCTCTCTATCTTTTGCAGTGGTCGGGCATTGAGTCTCACTCAACTTCACACATTGTAATACAGGCAAGAACCCTTTTTTTGACTGGTCCATTTTGAACTTCTTCAAAATCTTATCAAGGTATGTGCTTTGTGAAAGTCCAATTAAGCGTCTTGATCTATCTCTATAGATCTTGATGCCCAATATATAAGCAGCTTCACCGAGGTCTTTCATTGAAAAACTTTTATTCAAGTATCCTTTTATGCTACCTAGAAATTCTATATCATTTCCAATCAACAATATGTCATACACATATAATATTAGAAATGCTACAGAGCTCCCACTCACTTTCTTGTAAATACAGGCTTCTCCAAAGGTCTGTATAAAACCATATGCTGGAGCTTGCACCGAGAGGCTTGCACCAGTCCAAGAATGGATTGCCGGAGCTTGCACACTTTCTTAGCATCCTTTGGATCAACAAAACCTTCTGGTTGCATCATATACAACTCTTCTTCCAGAAATCCGTTCAGGAATGCAATTTTGACATCCATCTGCCAAACACTAGTAGAAATCAGGGCTTTGGTTCGGGCCTGGCCAGCCCATTAGTCCCGGTTCAGTCACGAACCGGAACCCATGGTCGCATTCGTCCCGGTTCGTGTGCCCAGGGGGCCGGCCGGGGCCTTGTGGGCATTGGTCCCGGTTCGTATGGACCCATTTGTCCTGGTTCTAGGCACGAACCGGGACCAATGGGCCTTGCTCCTGGCCCACAACCATTGGTCCCGGTTCGTGGCTCGAACCGGGACAGAAGGCTGGGCTTTAGTCCTGGTTCTGGCCACGAACCGGGACAAATGAGTTGCCCATATATACCCCATCGCCACAGCAGAGCACTCCACAGTGCTCTGTTTTTTCTAGCCGGCGAGGGGAGGGCATTTGGGTGCTCTAGCTCATCTCCTATGCACATGAGGTATTCGATGAAATATCTGAGCCACACTAGTTAATCTTTCTCCTCTCAAAACTCGACCTCCGAGCTCCATTTTCCCCGAGATTTGTCTAGGTTTAGCGGTCCGTCACGTCCCATCCCCGTCTTCACCGCTGTCAATCGCCCACGCCGATCTCGTCGCCGGCACCACCGTGGTGAGCCTCTTGTTCTTATCTTCTTTCTGAAAGAAAAAAATTCTTACTTCAGATAGATACTTGTCTAATTTTCTTACTTTTATTATTCCTTGTTATTATATAGTGCAATGGTTTTGGTATCCGCCCCCGTCGGCCCTCGTCCTGTCTATGATTCAGATGTGGTATATATTATCTTTTTATAACTATTTGGTTTATTTATTGTTTATGACAATTATGCCGACCAACGTGACATAGATTTTTTTATCTAGGACGTGGTTGAACCGGAAATTCCAACCGACCCTATTGTCGAGAGGTTAAATTTAGTTGAAGAAGAAAACAATACTTGAAGGAAAAATAAAAAAATTGTGGAGGAGAAGATGATATTGGAGTTGCATGTTGCGGATGTCGTCGATGATCACAAGATCAAGATGTATGCAATGCGGTTGAATATTAGAAAGATTAGCAAATATGCCATTCATACCGGGGCTTGGTATCATTATGCCGTTGGATCAATTGTTACCTTGGTTGCGATTATGATCACATTTGTTGTTGCATTGAAATGTTTTACATAATTTCAATGTATGGTTTAATTAGATGCTCTGGAGAGCTATATGTTGTTCAATGAGAACTATGTATGTACTTTGGTTTTAATGTGATGATGAACTTCTATTAATTTGGTCACTTATCTATTCATGAGAGCTATATGTTGCCTTCAATTTCAGGGTTCATTAGAGCTATTCCCTTTGTAACAGACGAGTTTCCGTATGAAACCCTGATACTTCGAAAGAGATTGTCCGTTCTGTACACGAAGTGCATCCAATTTTTGTCGTAACCCTCTCTACTTTCTTGCACATGCTATGTGGATGAAATGATGTACCATGTCAACTTTCAACCTTTTCAGAGTTCATTTGAAATGCTTTTCAATTTCAGGGTCTTATAGCTCAAAATAATCAGTAAATGCATACAAATAACAAATGAAGTCAGAAAGGGTTGAAAATTGATGATGTGGCTTTGAATGATGCATTTTGAACACAAAAAAAGTCTGGAGTTCAAATAAGTTCAACAAAATGAAATTCCTTTGTAACAGACGAGTTTACGTATGAAACCCTGATACTTCGAAAGAGATTGTCCGTTTTGTACACGAAGTGCATCCAGTTTTTGCCGTAACCCTCTCTACTTTCTTGCACATGCTATGTGGATGAAATGATGATACCATGCCAACTTTCGACCTTTTCAGAGTTCATTTGAAATGCTTTTCAATTTCAGGGTCTTATAGCTCAAAATAATTAGTAAATGCATGAAAAATAACAAATGAAGTCAGAAAGGGTTGAAAATTGATGATGTGGCTTTGAATGGTGCATTTTGAACACACAAAAAGTCTGGAGTTCAAATAAGTTCAAAAAAATGAAATCCCTTTGTAACACACGAGTTTCCGTATGAAACCCTTATACTTCAAAAGAGAGTGTCCGTTTTGTACACGAAGTGCATCCAGTTTTTGTCGTAACCCTCTCTACTTTCTTGCACATGCTATGTGGATGAAATGATGATACCGTGCCAACTTTCAACCTTTTCAGAGTTCATTTGAAATGTTTTTAAATTTCAGGGTCATTTAGCTCACAAAAATCAGTAAATGCATGAAAAATAACAAATGAAGTCAAAAATGGTTGAAAATTGATGATGTGGCTTTTAATGGTGCATTTTGAACACAGAAAAAGTCTGGAGTTCAAATAAGTTCAAAAAAATGAAATCGCTTTGTAATAGACGAGTTTCCGTTTGAAACCCTGATACTTCGAAAGAGATTGTCCGTTTTGTACACGAAGTGCATCCAGTTTTTGCCGTAACCCTCTCTACTTTCTTGCACATGCTATGTGGATGAAATGATGATACCATGCAAAAAAAATTAACTAAAAAACTTTTATAAAACTCTAATAGCAAAAGGAATGAACTAAAAAGCTTTTCTAAACCTCTAGTATTTTCTAAACTTAAATTATATAAAATTCATGCCACTGAAATTATCAAAGTATTTTCTGTTCAAAACATGAATAGCAGAAAGAAACAAAATAAACTTTAATAAATAAGTAGAAACAAAATAAAATAAATTAAAATTTAATAAAATAAATAAGTAGAAACAAAATAAAATAAAATAAAATTAATAAAATAAAGAAGTAGAAACAAAATAAATTAAATTAAAATAAAATACAATAAATAAGTAGAAACAAAATAAAATAATATAAAATAAAATTTAATAAAAGAAAGAAGTAGAAACAAAATAAACTTTTTAAAAGTAAAAAATAAACTTTAATAAAATAAATAAAAATAGGAACAGTAAGTTTTTCTTGTAACTAGAAACAAATAAAATAAATAAAGCAACAAAAAAATGAAAAATGCCACCTACTGGGCCATCACGGCCTGAATATGACTAGAAACCCAACCATGGGCCAGGATTCAGGCCCGCAGGAGGCCCAGTAGGCCCAAAAGCACATCGTGACAAATTAGGCCGAAAGCCTGCAGTTGAGAGGAGCTCGAGAGGGTTGGCGCGGCAGCGCTTATAAACCACTCTCGAGCTCTCTCAACTAGCGAGGTGGGACTAAAGTTTTGGCCACGACGCGGGCAGCACATGGCCTATGGTCCCAGTTGGTGCCACCAACAGGGACTAAAGGGGTGCACTGGTACCGGTTCGTGGCACCAACCGGGACCAATGCTCCCCCGTTAGTCCCGGTTGGTGCCACGAACCGGGACCAAAGGCCGCCGCTTCCCGCCCTTTGGGCTGCTGAAAACTGACCTTTGGTCACGGTTGGTGGCACTAACCGGGACTAAAGGGGCATTGGTCCCGGTTGGTGCCATGAACCGGAACCAATGCTCTGGGTATATAAGCAGGACTTGTTAAAATTTTCACTTCTCATCTCGCAGTTGCCGCCCCGACGACGCCGACGACATCGACGCCGCCAGACTGCCACCCCCGTCCGCCGTCTCCGTCGTCGCCGTCGCCCCTGCCCCGGCCTCGCCGCACCCTGCCCCGACCTCGATGCGCCCTGCCCCGACCTCGCCATCGCCGAGCCCTGCCCTGACCTCGCCGCGCGCTGCCCCGACCTCGCCGTCGCGCATGCCGAGCGCCCTGCCCCGACCTCGCCGCCGCTCGCCTGCACTGTGAGCCTCACCACGCCGTTCCACCTCCTCTCCCCCTTCCCCCCGCGCCCCACCGCCGCCGCGTGCCCGCCCCAACGCCGACGATGAAGCAGGCCCCATGTTCACATATATATTAATTTTTTTGTTCATATTGTAGTAGTTGTAGATGATGATGATGATGTATGTATGTTCATATGCAAAAGTTAGGATTTTTTCTGTTCATAGATTTTTTTGGTGATATTATTGTAGAATATGCAAATGTTTGTATGTTCATATGCAAAGAATATGTCATTTTTAATAGAATTTTATGATTTTTTTCTGTTGTAATTTTGTTCATTGAATTTTTATTTGTTCATAGAATTTTTATTGTTTTTACTGTTGTAATTTTGTTCATAAAGTTTTAGGATGAAAAAAAGAAGAAGAAGAAATAAAAAGGGAGGAGGAGAAGTTTCGTTTAGTTTTAGGAATATTTTAGTTTATGTTTAGTTTAGGAAGAAGGAAAATAAAAAGGAGAAGAAGAGGAGAAATAAATAAGAAGAGGAAAAAAGGAAAAAAAAAGAGGAGAAGAAGAAAGGAATAAATGCTAGAGAAGTAAGTTAAATCGATCATTATCGAACCATATCGGCAACTTTGTTCATTTCCTGATATCAAGTAATTGTTTTCTTTGTCTGGCAGGGTTTGGACAAAATTCACCTCAAAAGCTCCGGGACTGCCAAAGAAGCTGCAATTTAGACACCCGAAAGTAAGTACTACTAGCATGTTCCGCGCATCTCCTAGTGATTCAAGCGCTAGTTTCATCAATACCATTTATAGCATGCTTGCTTATCAGTTTGATTGACCTCTATTTCTTGTAAAGTGGTTGTGGCAGGAAGCCGGGAATAATTATTGTGGATACTACGTTTGCGAGTCCATCCGCCACACGACCTATGAGCGGGGCTACTCTGACAAACAATATGAAGTGTGTAAATAATAATATTCACAATTTTATTTTATTACCATCATTTGTGTTGAGTTTACCATGTGGACCCTGAGTTCATATATAATTAGGAGCTTATATTGTATATATGTAGCCAGTAGCGTCGGATAGATATACGAGAACTTGTTGTTCGACCAATCTCTCGGAGAAGGAGAGGTGGTCGATATCACTTCTCTCTGTATGCATATGTTCATGATGATCTTCTGTTTCCTTCATTTGCTTACTAGCTTGCGTGTCGAGTCCTCTCTATACGTATAGTACGTAGCGTAGACCAAGCACGGAGATAAGAGAGGACACTTCTCTCTATTAATTAGCTAGCTAACACAATATATGAAACACCTAAATTAACCCCCCCAAACCCCCTAAACCACCCCCTTTCAAAAAAAACAAAAACCTCAGCTCCTGCCAGCTGCTGACGCGTGGACGGATATTGGTCCCGGTTGGTGCCACCAACCGGGACCAAAGGACCTCCTGCCTGGGCTCGCCGCACCGGCCAAGTGGAGGCCCATCTGTCCCGGTTCATGTAAGAACCGGGACTAAAGGCCTAGGGCATTAGTAACGACACTTTAGTCCCGGTTCAAAAACCGGGACAAATGTCCCTTACGAACCGGGACAAATGGCCCTTTTTCTACTAGTGAAATCTCATAATCATAAAATGCGGCAATTGCTAACATGATTCGGACAGACTTAAGCATCACTACGGGTGAGAAAGTCTCATCGTAGTCAACTCCTTGAACTTGTCGAAAACCTTTCGCAACAAGTCGAGCTTTGTAGACAATAACATTATTGTCAGCGTCAATCTTCTTCTTGAAGATCCATTTATTCTCGATGGCTTGCCGATCATCGGGCAAGTCAACCAAAGTCCTCACTTTGTTCTCATACATGGATCCCATCTCAGATTTCATGGCCTAAAGCCATTTTACGAAATCTGGGCTCATCATCGCTTCCTCATAGTTCGTGGGTTCGTTATGGTCTAGTAACATGACGTTCAGAACAGGATTACCGTCCCACTCTGGTGCGGATCTTACTCTGGTAGACCTACGAGGTTCGGCAGTAACTTGATCTGAAGTTTCATGATCACTATCATTAGCTTCCTCACTAATTGGTGTAGGAATCACTGGAACTGATTTCTGTGATGAACTACTTTCCAATTCGGGAGAAGGTACAATTACCTCATCAAGTTCTACTTTCCTGCCACTCAATTCTTTCGAGAGAAACTCCTTCTCTAGAAAGGATCCATTCTTAGCAATAAACATCTTGCCTTCGGATCTGTGATAGAAGGTGTACCAAACAGTTTCCTTTGGGTAGTCTATGAAGACACATTTCTCCGATTTGGGTTCGAGCTTATCAGGTTGAAGCTTTTTCACATAAGCATCGCAGCCCCAAACTTTCAGAAACGACAACTTGGGTTTCTTGCCAAACCACAGTTCATAAGGTGTCGTCTCAACGGATTTAGATGGTGCCCTATTTAACATGAATGCAGCCGTCTCTAAAGCATAACCCCAAAACGATAGCGTTAAATCAGTAAGAGACATCATAGATCGCACCATATCTAATAAAGTGCGGTTATGACGTTCGGACACACCATTACGTTGTGGTGTTCCAGGTGGCGTGAGTTGCGAAACTATTCTGCATTGTTTCAAATGAAGACCAAACTCGTAACTCAAATATTCTCCTCCACAATCAGAGCGTAGAAACTTTATTTTCTTGTTATGATGATTTTCCACTTCACTCTGAAATTCTTTGAACTTTTCAAATGTTTCAGACTTATGTTTCATCAAGTAGATATACCCATATCTGGTCAAATCATCTGTGAAGGTTAGAAAATAACGATACCCGCCGCGAGCATCAACACTCATTGGACAGCATACATCATTATGTATTATTTCCAACAAGTCTGTTGCTTGCTCCATAGTTCCAGAGAACGGAGTCGTAGTCATTTTGCCCATGAGGCATGGTTCGCAAGTATCAAGTGATTCCAAAAGCCCATCAGCATGGAGTTTCTTCATGCGCTTTACGCCAATATGACCTAAACGGAAGTGCCACAAATAAGTTGCACTATCATTGTTGAACTTATATCTTTTGGCTTCAATACTATGAATATGTGTATTACTACTATCGAGATTCAACAAAAATAGACCACTCATCAAGGGTGCATGACCATAAAAGATATTAATCATATAAATATAACAACCATTATTCTCTGATTTAGATGAGTAGCCATCTCGCATCAAACAAGATCCAGATATAATGTTCATGCTCAACGCTGGCACCAAATAACAATTATTCAGGTCTAAAACTAATCCCGAAGGTAGATGTAGAGGTAGCGTGCCGACCGCGATCACATCGACTTTGGAACCATTTCCCACGCGCATCATCACCTCGTCCTTAGCCAATCTTTGCTTAATCCGTAGCTCCTATTTCGAGTTGCAAAAATGAGCAATAGAACCAATATCAAATACCCAGGCGCTACTGTGAGCATTAGTTAAGTACACATCAATAACATGTATATCAAATATAACTTTCACTTTGCCATCCTTCTTATCTGCGAAATACTTGGGGAAGTTCCGCTTCCAGTGACCAGTCCCTTTTGAGTAGAAGCACTCAGTCTCAGGCATAGGTCCAGACTTGGGCTTCTTCACTTGAGCAGCAACTTGGTTGCCGTTCTTCTTGAAGTTCCCCTTCTTCCCTTTTCCCTTCTTCTTGAAACTGGTGGTCTTGTTGCCCATCAACACTTGATGCTCCTTCTTGATTTCTACCTCCGCAGCTTTTAGCATCACGAAGAGCTCGGGAATTTTCTTATCCATCCCTTGCATATTATAGTTAATCACGAAGCTTTTGTAGCTTGGAGGCACTGATTGAAGAACTCTGTCAATGACACTATCATCAGGAAGATTAACTCCCAGTTGAGTCAAGTGGTGGCGGTACCCAGACATTCTGAGTATATGTTCACTGGCAGAACTATTCTCCTCCATCTTGCAGCTATAGAACTTGTTGGAGACTTGATACGTCTCCGTCGTATCTATAATTTTTAATTGTTCCATGCCAATATTCTACAACTTTTACATACTTTTGGCAACTTTTTATACTATTTTCGGGACTAACATATTGATCCAGTGCCCAGTGCCAGTTTCTGTTTGTTGCATGTTTTTTGTTTCGTAGAAAATCCATATCAAACAGAGTCCAAACGGGATAAAAACTGACGGAGATTTTTTTGGAATATTTATGAATTTTGGGAAGAAGAATCAACGCGAGACGATGCCCTAGGGGGCCACGAGGCAGGGGAGCGCCCCAGGGGGTCAGGCACGCCCTGGGACCTCATGGCGACCCCGTAAGGCGGTTGGTGCCCTTCTTCCGCCGAAAGAAAGCTAATATCTGGATAGAGATCGTGTCCAAAATTCAGCCCAATCGGAGTTACGGATCTCCGAAAATATAAGAAACGGTGAAAGGACAGAATCTGGAACGCAGAGAAACGCAGAAATAGATAGAGACAGAGAGACAGATCCAATCTCGGAGGGGCTCTCGCCCTCCCATGCCATGGAAGCCAAGGACCAGAGGGGAAACCCTTCTCTCATCTAGGGAGAAGGTCAAGGAAGAAGAAGAAGAAGGCGGGCTCTCTCCCCCTCTCTCCCGGTGGCGCCGGAATGCGGCCGGGGCCATCATCGTGCGACAACGATCTACACCAACACCTCCGTCATCTTCACCAACATCTTCATCAGCTTCCCCCATCTATCTACAGCGGTCCACTCTCCCGCAACCCGTTGTACCCTCTACTTGAACATGGTGCTTTATGCTTCATATTATTATCGAATGATGTGTTGCCATCCTATGATGTCTGAGTAGATTTTCGTTGTCCTATCGATAATTGGTGAATTGCTATGATTGGTTTAATTTTCTTGTGGTTATGTTGCTGTCCTTTGGTGCCCACCATATGAGCGTGCACGTGGATCACACCATATAGGGTTAGTTGTATGTTGATAGGACTATGTATTGGAGGGCAAGAGTGACAGAAGCTTCAACCTAGCATAGAAATTGATGCATACGGGATTGAAGAGGGACCAATATATCTTAATGCTATGGTTGGGTTTTACCTTAATGAACGTTAGTAGGTGCGGATTCTTGCTAATAGTTCCAATCATAAGTGCATAGAATTCCAAGTCAGGGATGACATGCTAGCAGTGGCCTCTCCCACATAAAACTTGCTATCGGTCTAGTAACGTAGTCAATTGCTTAGGGACAATTTTGCAACTCCTACCACCACTTTTCCACATTTGTTATACTAACTTTATTGCTAACTTTTCCACATTCGTTATACTACCTAAAACAGCCCCTAGTTTTTATTTACGTGCTCTTTATATTCTTGCAAACCTATCCAACAACACCTACAAAGTAATTCTAGTTTCATACTTGTTCTAGGTAAAGCGAACGTTAAGCGTGCGTAGAGTTGTATCGGTGGTCGATAGAACATGAGGGAATATTTTTCTACCTTTAGCTCCTCGTTGGGTTTGACACTCTTACTTATCGAAAGAGGCTACAATTGATCCCCTATACTTGTGGGTTATCAAGACCTTTTTCTGGCGCCGTTGCCGGGGAGTTATAGCGTGGGGTGAATATTCTCGTGTGTGCTTGTTTGCTTTATCACTAAGTAGTTTTTATTTTGTGCTCTTGTTTTCTATATTTAGTTATGGGTAGGAAACGCAAAATACCAAAAAAATTAGTGGTACCTACTGAACCAATGGTTGAAGAACCACTCAAAATCTATCACACTCCTAAAGCTTTTTACTTGGATCATCTTCGATGCCTATGTGCTCGTGCTGAAACCCCAACTAGATTAGTTGACGGCAAATCTTTAGATGAGCATGCTTGTTATGTGCGACATCGCTTATCTCAAAAAGGGAAAATTTTACTAAATCAAATTCATCGTTTGCAATGCTATGCTTGCAATCTATGTGAAATATATGATTTTACTTGTTGGTCTGAAGATCCTAAGAAACACCTTCCCTACCAATGTGAGTTTAGTGATAATGGAATCGTATCTTCGTATGCTAAGGGTGTTTATAATTACTATGATGTTCAACAAATTGAAGAATTTGTTGCTTTTAAGGGTGCTTATGAAATTGCTTCTTTGATTGGAAAGTATGATGCTACTCTTTACAAATCTGAAATTTTTGCCATACTTAAATATTGTTATGATAATTATGCTTCTAATGCCTATGTGATACGTCCATTTTGCATCATGCTTTTATATCGATATTTATTGCATTATGGGCTGTTATTAGACATTATGTCACAATACTTATGCCTATTCTCTCTTATTTTACAAGGTTTAACTAAGGAGGGAGAATGCCGGCAGCTGGAATTCTGGGCTAGAAAAGGAGCAAATATTAGAGACCTATTCTGCACAACTCCAAAAGTACTGAAACTCCACGGAAGTTATTTTTGGAAATAATAAAAAATACTGAGCGAAGAAAATACCAGAGGGGACCCACACCCTGGGCACGAGGGTGGGGGGGGGCGCGCCCTACCCCCTGGGCGCGCCCCCTGCCTCATGGGCCCCCTGGTGGCCCTCCGGTGCCCATCTTCTGCTATATGAAGTCTTTCGTTCGAAGAAAAACCATAAGCAAGCTTTCGGGACGAGACTCCGACGCCACGAGGCGGAACCTTGGCGGAACCAATCTAGGGCTCCGGAAGAGCTGTTCTGCCAGGGACACTTCCCTCCGGGAGGGGGAAATCATCGCCATCGTCATCACCAACGCTCCTCTCATCGAGAGAGGGCAAATCTCCATCAACATCTTCACCAGCACCATCTCCTCTCAAACCCTAGTTCATCTCTTGTATCCAATTCTTGTCTCCAAGTCTGGGATTGGTACCTGTAGGTTGCTAGTAGTGTTGATTACTCCTTGTAGTTGATGCTAGTTGGTTTATTTGGTGGAAGATCATATGTTCAGATCCTTTATGCATATTAATACCCCTCTAATTATGAACATGAATATGCTCTGTGAGTGGTTACGTTTGTTCCTGAGGACATGGGAGAAGTCTTGCTATTAGTAGGCATGTGAATTTGGTATTCGTTCGATATTTTGATGAGATGTATGTTGTCTCTCCTCTAGTGGTGTTATGTGAACGTCGACTACATGACACTTCACCATTATTTGGGCCTAGAGGAAGGCATTGGGAAGTAATAAGTAGATGATGGGTTGCTAGAGTGAAAAAAGCTTAAACCCTAGTTTATGCGTTGCTTCGTAAGGGGCTGATTTGGATCCATATGTTTCATGCTATGGTTAGGTTTACCTTAATACTTCTTTTGTAGTTGCGGATGCTTGCAATAGGAGTTAATCATAAGTGGGATGCTTGTCCAAGTAAGGAGAGCACCCAAGCACCGGTCCACCCACATATCAAATTATCAAAGTACCGAACGCGAATCATGTGAACGTGATGAAAACTAGCTTGACGATAATTCCCGTGTGTCCTCGGGAGCGCTTTTATCTATATAAGAGTTTGCCCAGGCTTGTCCTTTGCTACAAAAAGGATTGGGCCACCTTGCTGCAATTTATTTACTTTTGTTACTTGTTGCTCGTTACAAATTATCTTATCACAAAACTATCTATTACCTATAATTTCAGTGCTTGCAGAGAATACCTTGCTGAAAACCGCTTATCATTTCCTTCTGCTCCTCGTTGGGTTTGACACTCTTACTTATCGAAAGGACTACGATAGATCCCCTATACTTGTGGGTCATCAAGACTCTTTTCTGGCGCCGTTGCCGGGGAGTGAAGCGCCTTTGGTAGGTGGAATTTGGTAAGGAAAAATTTATATAGTGTGCTAAAATTTACTGTCACTTGTTACTATGGAAAGTAATCCTCTGAAGGGCTTGTTCGGGGTATCTTCACCCCGACCAGTAGAGCAAATAGTTGCTCCTCAACCTACTGAACCTACTAAAAATAAAAATGTCTACTTTGAAATTCCTTTGGGTATGATAGAAAAACTGCTAGCTAATCCTTTTGCAGGAGATGGAACATTACATCCTGATGAGCACCTAATCTATGAGGATGAAGTTTGTGAATTATTTAAGCTTGCAGGTATGCCCGATGATGTTATCAAGAAGAAGGTCTTCCCTTTATCTTTGAAGGGAGATTCATTGATATGGTACAGGCTATGTGATGATATGGGATCATGGAACTACAAGCGATTGAAATTGGAATTTCATCAGAAGTTTTATCCTATGCATCTTGTTCATCGTGATCGTAATTATATATATAATTTTTGGCCTCGCGAAGGAGAAAGCATCGCTCAAGCTTGGGGGAGGCTTAAGTCAATGTTATATTCATGCCCCAATCATGAGCTCTCAAGAGAAATGATTATTCAAAAGTTTTATGCTCGGCTTTCTGACAACAATCGCAGCATGCTCGATACTTCTTGTACTGGTTCTTTTATGATGAAGACTATTGAAATCAAATGGGATTTATTGGAAATAATTAAATGCAACTCTGAAGATTCGGACCTCGACGAAGGTAAGGAGTCAGGTATAACACCTAAGTTTGATTGTGTCAAATCTTTTATGGATACCGATGTTTTCCGTAAATTTAGCACTAAATATGGACTTGACTCTGAGATAGTAGCTTATTTTTGTGAATCTCTTGCTGCTCATGTTGATCTCCCTAAGGAGAAGTGGTTTAAATATCATCCTCCCATAGAAGTAAAATTAGTTGCACCTATTAAAGTTGAAGAAAAGACTATCACTTATAATGATCCTATTGTTCCTACTGCTTATGTTGAGAAACCACCTTTCCCTGTTAGAATAAAGGATCATGCTAAAGCTTCAACTGTGGTTCGTAAAAGCAATATTAGAACTCATACACCTCGTGAGCAAGTTAAAGTTGAACCTGATATTCTATGGTTAAAGATCTCTTGGCTGATAATATTGATGGGCATGTTATTTATTTCTGTGATGAAACTGCTAGAATTGCTAAACCTTGTGCTAAAGACAAACATAGACCTGTGGTAGGCATGCCTGTTATTTCTGTTGAAATAGGAGATCATTGTTATCATGGCTTGTGTGATATGGGTGCTAGTTCTAGTGCAATACCTATCGATTTATACAAAGAAATTATGCATGATATTGCACCTACTGAGTTAGAAGAAATTGATGTTATAATTAAGCTTGCCAATAGAGATACTATATCACCAATTGGAATTGTTAGAGATGTTGAAGTCTTGTGTGGGAAAACTAAATATCCTGCTGATTTTCTTGTTCTTGCTTCCCCACAAGATAGCTTTTGTCCCATTATATTTGGTAGACCCTTCTTAAACATTGTTAATGCTAAGATAGACTGCAAAAAGGATGTTGTTACTATTGGTTTAGGTGATATGTCTCATGACTTTAACTTTTCTAAATTTCGTAGACAACACCGTGAAGAGGAATTGCCTAGTAAGGATGAAATTATTGGTCTCGCTTCTATTGCCATACCTCCTAGTGATCCTTTAGAACAATATTTGCTAGACCATGAAAATGATATGTTTATGAATGAAAGAAGGGAAATAGATGAAGTGTTCTTTAAACAAGGACCTATTTTGAAACACAAATTGCGTGTTGAAATGTTAGGGGATCCTCCTCCACCCAAGGGTGATCCCGTGTTTGAGCTTAAACCATTACCTGATACTCTTAAATATGCTTATCTTGATGAAAAGAAGATATATCCTGTTATTATTAGTGCTAACCTTTCAGAGAAGGAGGAAGAGAAATTATTGAAAACTCTGAAGAAGCACCATGCTGCTATTGGATATACTCTTGATGATCTTAAGGGCATTAGTCCCACTCTATGTCAACATAAAATAAATATGGAGAAAGACGCCAAACCAGTTATTGATCATCAACGACGGCTGAATCCTAAGATGAAAGAAGTGGTAAGAAAGGAAATACTAAAGCTCCTTGGGGCAGGTATAATCTATCCCGTTGCTGATAGTCAGTGGGTAAGTCCTGTCCATTGTGTCCCTAAGAAGGGAGGTATTACTATCGTTCCTAATGATAAAGATGAATTGATTCCGCATAGAATTATTACAGGTTATAGGATGATATATGCTACTTTGTGCTCACTATGGAATTACAAATCATTGTTAATTAAAATTGGCTTTGATATACCTTGGGATCCGAGTGGATCCATTACTTGAGCACTATATGCCTAGCTTAATGGCTTTAAAGAAAGCGCTGCCAGGGAGACAACCCAGAAGTTTTAGAGAGTCATTTATTTATGTTGTGTGCTTTTATAAAGTTTAGAAATAAAAATAATGTGCCAAGATTTGCCTTTAGGATGTTTACATTGCGTGTTGGTTTGTGCGGTGCAAAACAGAAACTTTGGCTATAGTGCGTGATTTTACATTTTTTTACTGGAACGTCAAACAGTTCTGAAACTTTTTGCACTGTCTTTCTATACAAATTGTTTATTTTTCGTAATTTTGTCAGAATTTTTGGAGTACCATAAGTATGGTGAATGTTCAGATTACTACAGACTGTCCTGATTAAGACAGATTCTGTTTTTGATGCATAGTTTGCTTGTTTTGATGAAACTATCGATTTCTATCAGTGGATTAAGCCATGGAAAAGTTATATCAGTAGCTACAATGCAAAAACAAAATATGAAATTGTTTTCAACAGTACATAGAGTAGTGATTTTCTTTATTATACTAACGGATCTTACCAAACTTTCTGTTGAGTTTTGTGTGGATGAAGTGTTCGAAGATCCAGGATGTCTCGATATGAGGATAAGGAGGAGAGGCAAGAGCTCAAGCTTGGGGATGCCAAAGGTACCCCAAGTAAATATTCAAGGAGACTCAAGCGTCTAAGCTTTGGGATGCCCCGGAAGGCATCCCATCTTTCTTCAACAAATACCGGTATGTTTTCGGATTCGTTTCGTTCATGCGATATGTGCAAATCTTGGAGCGTCTTTTGCATTTAGTTTTGACTTTTCTTTGATGCACCATGCTGGTATGAGATAGTCCATGGTTGATTTATAGAATGCTCTTTGCACTTCACTTATATCTTTTGAGTATGGCTTTATAGAATGCTTCATGAGCTTCACTTATATCATTTGAAGTTTGGATTGCCTGTTTCTCCTCACATTGAAAACCGCCATTTGTAGAATGCTCTTTTGCTTCACTTATATTTGTTAGAGCGTGGGCATATCTTTTGTAGAAAGAATTAAACACTCTTGCTTCACTTATATCTATTTCGAGAGTTGACAGGAATTGGTCATTCACATGGTTAGTCATAAAATCCTACATAAACTTGTAGATCGCTGAATATGATATGTTTGATTCCTTGCAATAGTTTTCCGATATAGAGATGCTAATATGTGGGAGGTACTAGTGAATGATTGTGGTTTAGTAAAAATATTGGTGTTAAGGTTTGTGATTCCCGAAGCATGCATGTATGGTCTCCTAACTATGTAACCAAATTGGCGCGCATTGTATTTTGATTGTTTATCTTTGCGTGAAGGTCGGGGGCGCGCGATGGTTAACTCCTACCAACCTCCCCCCAAGGAGCATGCGTCGTAGTATTTTGCTTCGAGGGCTAATAGATTTTTTGCAATAAGTATGTGAGTTCTTTAGGACTAATGTTGAGTCCATGGATTATACGCACTCTCACCCTTCCATCATTGCTAGCCTCTTCGGTACCGTGCATTGTCCTTTCTCACCTCGAGAGTTGGTGCAAACTTCGCCGGTGCATCCAAACCCCGTGATACGATACGCTCTATCACACATAAGCCTCCTTATATCTTCCACAAAACAGCCACCATACCTACCTATCATGTCATTTCCATAGCCATTCCGAGATATATTGCCATGCAACTTCCATCATCATCATATACATGACTTGAGCATTTATTGTCATATTGCTTTGCATGATCGTAAGATAGCTAGCATGATGTTTTCATGGCTTGTCCATTTTTTTGATGTCATTGCTACGCTAGATCATTGCACATCCCGGTACACCACTGGAGGCATTCATATAGAGTCATATCTTTGTTCTAGTATCGAGTTGTAATATTGAGTTGTAAGTAAATAAAAGTGTGATGATCATCATTTTTAGAACATTGTCCGATGTGAGGTTATCAAAATAAAATTGGCCAAAGAAGCCCAAAAAAATAGAGAGGCCAAAGAAGCCTACAAAAAAACAAAAAAACAAAAAAATTGAGAGAAAAAGAGAGAAGGGACAATGTTACTATCCTTTTACCACACTTGAGCTTCAGAGTAGCACCATGTTCTTCATATAGAGAGTCTCTTGAGTTATCACCTTCATATACTAGTGGGAATTTTCGTTATAGAACTTGGCTTGTATATTCCAACGATGGGCTTCCTCAAATGCCCTAGGTCTTCATGAGCAAGCAAGTTGGATGCACACCCACTTAGTTCCAGTTTGAGCTTTCATACACTTATAGCTCTAGTGCATCTGTTGCATGGCAATCCCTACTCCTCGCATTCACATCTATTGATGGGCATCTCCATAGCCCGTTAATTTGCCTAATCGATGTGAGACATTCTCCCTACTTTTGTCTATCACCACCTTCTATTCCACCCATAGTGCTATGTCCATGGCTCACGCTCATGTATTGCGTGAAGATTTAAAAAGGTTTGAAAAAGTAAAGTATGAAAACAATTGCTTGGCTGACACCGGGATGGGCATGAGGGGTACCTTGTGTTAAGAAAAGGGAGCATAAAAGACTATATATTTTTTAGGGATAGCGTTATTTAGCATTGATATTTTGAAAGACATGATTGTTTGTTGGGATGCCCGAGTATTAAATTCTTTTATGTCAAATGATAATCTATTATTTTGAATCACTCGTGTCTTAATATTCATCCGATGATTAGATTACATGATCAAGATTATGCTAGGTAGCATTCCACATCAAAATTATCTTTTTTATCATTTACCTACTCGAGGACGAGCAGGAATTAAGCTTGGGGACGCTGATACGTCTCCATCGTATCTATAATTTTTGATTGCTCCATGCCAATATTCTACAACTTTTACATACTTTTGGCAGCTTTAATTTTATACTATATTCGGGACTAACATATTGATCCAGTGCCCAGTGCCAGTTCTTGTTTGTTGCATGTTTTTTGTTTCGCAGAAAATCCATATCAAACGGAGTCCAAACGGGATAAAAACTGACGTAGATTTTTTTGGAATATTTATGAATTTTTGGAAGAAGAATCAACGCGAGACGATGCCCGAGGGGGCCACGAGGCAGGGGGCGCGCCCTGGGCCCTCGTGGCCACCCCGTAAGGCAGTTGGTTCCCTTATTTCGCCGCAAGAAAGCTAATATCCGGATAGAGACCGTGTCCAAAATTCAGCCCAATCGGAGTTACGGATCTCCGGGAATATAAGAAATGGTGAAAGGGCAGAATCTGGAACGCAGAGAAACGCAGAAACAGAGAGAGACAGAGAAACAGATCCAATCTCGGAGGGGATCTCGCACCTCCCGTGCCATCGAAGCCAAGGACCAGAGGGGAAACCCTTCTCCCATCTAGGTAGAAGGTCAAGGATGACGAAGAAGAAGGGGGCTCGCTCCCCCCCTCTCCCGGTGGCGCCGCAACGCCGCCGGGGCCATTATCGGGCGACGGCGATCTACACCAACACCTCCGTCATCTTCACCAACATCTTCATCACCTTCCCCCATCTATCTACAACGGTCCACTCTCCCGCAACCCACTGTACTCTCTACTTGAACATGGTTCTTTATGCTTCATATTATTATCCAATGTTGTGTTGCCATCCTATGATGTTTGAGTAGATTTTCGTTGTCCTATCGATAATTGGTGAATTGATATGATTGGTTTAATTTGCTTGTGGTTATGTTGCTGTCCTTTGGTGCCCATCATATGAGCGCACACGTGGATCACACCATATAGGGTTAGTTGTATGTTGATAGGACTATGCATTGGAGGGCAAGAGTGACAGAAGCTTCAACCTAGCATAGAAATTGATGCATACAGGATTGAAGGGGTCCAATATATCTTAATTCTATGGTTGGGTTTTACCTTAATGAACGTTAGTAGTTGCGGATGCTTGCTAATAGTTCCAATCATAAGTGCATAGAATTCCATGTCAGGGATGACATGCTAGCAGTGGCCTCCCCCACATAAAACTTGCTATCGGTCTAGTAAAGTAGTCAATTGCTTAGGGACAATTTTGCAACTCCTACCACCACTTTTCCACATTCGTTATACTAAGTTTATTGCTTCTTTACCTAAAACAGCCCCTAGTTTTTATTTACGTGCTCTTTATATTCTTGCAAACCTATCCAACAACCCTTACAAAGTAATTCTAATTTCATACTTGTTCTAGGTAAAGTGAACGTTAAGCGTGCGTAGAGTTGTATCGGTGGTCGATAGAACTTGAGGGAATATTTGTTGTACCTTTAGCTCCTCGTTGGGTTCGACACTCTTACTTATCGAAAGAGGCTGCAATTGATCCCGTATACTTGTGGGTTATCAAGACTTCATATCTCTCAATCCAGGCATTTGCTTGAAATATTAACTTCAACTCCTGGAACATCTCATATGCTCCATGATGTTCAAAGTGCCGTTGAAATCCCGGTTCTAAGCCGTAAAGCATGGCACACTTAACTATCGAGTAGTCATCAGCTTTGCTCTGCCAGACGTTCTTAACATCATCAATAGCATCTGCAGCAGGCCTAGCACCCAGCGGTGCTTCCTGGACGTATTCTTCTGTGCAGCAATGAGGATAATCCTCAAGTTACGGACCCAGTCCATGTAGTTGCTACCATCATCTTTCAACTTAGCTTTCTCTAGGAACGCATTAAAATTCAACGGAACAGTAACACGGGCCATTTATCTACAACACCATAGACATGCTAAATACTATCAGGTACTAAGTTCATGATAAATTAAAGTTCAATTAATCATATTACTTAAGAACTCCCACTTAGATAGACATCCCTCTAATCATCTAAGTGATCACGTGATCCATATCAACTAAACCATGTCCGATCATCACGTGAGATGGAGTAGTTTTCAATGGTGAACATCACTATGTTGATCATATCTACTATATGATTCACGCTCGACCTTTTGGTCTCAGTGTTCCGAGGCCATATATGCATATGCTAGGCTTATCAAGTTTAATCCGAGTATTCTGCGTGTGCAAAACTGGCTTGCACCCGTTGTATGTGAACGTAGAGCTTATCACACTCGATCATCACGTGGTGTCTCGGCATGACGAATTGTCGCAACGGTGCATACTCAGGGAGAACACTTATACCTTGAAAATTAGTGAGAGATCATCTTATAATGCTACCGCCGAACTAAGCAAAATAAGATGCATAAAGGATAAACATCACATGCAATCAATATAAGTGATATGATATGGCCATCATCATCTTGTGCCTTTGATCTCCATCTCCAAAGAACCGTCAGACCATCGTCACCGGCGCAACACCTTGATCTCCATCGTAGCATCGTTGTCGTCTCGCCAACTATTGTTTCTACGACTATCGCCACTGCTTAGTGATAAAGTAAAAACAATTACATGGCGATTGCATTGCATACAATAAACGACAACCATATGGCTCCTGCCAGTTGCCGATAACTCTGTTACAAAACATGATCATCTCATACAATAAAATATAGCATCATGTCTTGACCATATCGCATCACAACATGCCCTGCAAAAACAAGTTAGACGTCCTCTACTTTGTAGTTGCAAGTTTTACGTGGCTGCTACGTGCTTAGCAAGAACCGTTCTTACCTACACATCAAAAAACCACAATGATTTTTCGGCAAGTGTGCTATTTTAACCTTCAACAAGGACCGGGCATAGCCACACTTGATTCAACTAAAGTTAGAGAAACAGACACCCACTAGCCACCTGTGTGTGAAGCACAACGGTAGAATCAGTCTTGCGTAAGCGTACGCGTAATGTCGGTATGGGCCGCTTCATCCAACAATACCGCCGAATCAAAGTATGACATGCTGGTAAGCAGTATGACTATTATCGCCCACAACTCTTTGTGTTCTACTCGTGCATATAACATCTACGCATAGACCTGGCTCGGATGCCACTGTTGGGGAACGCAGAAATTTCAAAAAAATTCCTACAATCACGGAAGATCTATCTAGGTGATGCATAGCAACGAGAGGGGAGAGTGATTTCTACGTACCCTCATAGACCGAAAGCGGAAGCGTTATGACAACGCGGTTGATGTAGTCGTATGTCTTCACGATCCGACCAATCCTAGCACCGAAGGTACAACACCTCCGCGATTTGCACACGTTCAGCTTGGTGACGTCCCACGAACTCTAGATCCAGCTGAGGTCGAGTGAGAGTTTCGTCATCACGACGGCGTGATGACGGTGATGATGAAGTTACCGATGCAGTGCTTCACTTAAGCACTACAACGATATGACTGAGGTGGAAATCTGTGGAGGGGGGCACCGCACACGGCTAAACAATCAATTAGTGTGTCTTCTAGGGTGCCCCCTGCCTCCGTATATAAAGGAGCAAGGGGGAGGCCGGCCGGCCCTCATAGGGCGCGCCCCAAGTAGGATTCCTACTAGGAATCATATTCCTAGTAGGTTTCCAACAAGGGAAGAGAGGGGGAAGGAAGGAGAGGCAGAGAGGGAGAAGGAAAGGGGGACACTGCCCCCCTTCCCTAGTCCAATTCGGACCCAAGGGAGAGGGGGCGCGCGGCCTGCCCTAGTCGCCCCTCTCTCTCTCCACTAAGGCCCATGTGGCCCATTAGTTCCCCCGGGGGGTTCCGGTAACCCTCCGGCACTCCGGTTTTATCCGAAACTTCTCCGGTGTCCGAATATAGTCGTCCAATATATCAATTTTTATGTCTCGACCATTTCGAGACTCCTCATTATGTCCGTGATCATATCTGGGACTCCGAACTACATTCGGTACATCAAAACACATAAATTCATAATACCGATCGTCATCGAATGTTAAGCGTGCGGACCCTATGGGTTCGAGAACTATGTAGACATGACCGAGACTCATCTCCGGTCAATAACCAATAGCGGAACCTTGATGCTCATATTGGTTCCTACATATTCTACGAAGATCTTTATCGGTCGAACCGCATAACAACATATGGTGTTCCCTTTGTCATCGGTATGTTACTTCCCCGAGATTCAACCGTCGGTATCATCATACCTAGTTCAATCTCGTTACCGGCAAGTCTCTTTACTCGCTCTGTAATGCATCATCCCGCAACTAACTCATTAGTCACATTGCTTGCAAGGCTTATAGTGATGTGCATTACCGAGAGGGCCTAGAGATACCTCTCCGAAACACGGAATGACAAATCCTGATCTCGATCTATGCCAACCCAACAAACACCATCGGAGATACCTGTAGAGCATATTTATAATCACCCGGTTACATTGTGATGTTTGATAGCACACTAAGTGTTCCTCCGGTATTCGGGAGTTGCATAATCTCATAGTCATAGGAACATGTATAAGTTATGAAGAAAGCAATAGCAATAAACTATACGATCATAGTGCTAAGCTAATAGATGGGTCAAGTCAATCACATCATTCTCTAATGATGTGATCCCGTTCATCAAATGACAACATATGTCTATGGCTAGGAAACTTAACCATCTTTGATTAACGAGCTAGTCAAAGTAGAGGCATACTAGTGACACTTTGTTTGTCTATGTATTCACACATGTACTAAGTTTCCGGTTAATACAATTCTAGCATGAATAATAAACATTTATCATGATATAAGGAAATATAAATAACAACTTTATTATTGCCTCTAGGGCATATTTCATTCAATAAAAATGACAGTAATCAAGCCCGACCGAACTTCCGGCCTGTTAAAGGCCCGTGTAGTAGGTCGGCGCATTTATGGCCCGTCCAAATTTCGGCCTGTGAACGATCCGCATTTTAAATTGGTCACCATTTCAGCATGCTAAGACCAATGGGTTATTTGGCACAATCAGGGCCCAATCTCACTTTCGGCCTATTAAAGGCCCATGTTTTTTATGGGCTCGAGATATTTACACCTGTAAACGGCCTATTGTTACTGAGGGCCCAAATTATGTTTAGGCCTGTTAAAGGCCCACTATGGGCACATGCCTACCGGAAAAATATAAAAGCTTATGCTGATTTAGGCCTAGATATTTTTAGTGGGCAACATGCAAATTTCGGCCCATAATCGTTTTTAGCCCAATTGGAATGGGCCCGATGAATGTTGGCATGTTGGGCTCCTACGAAGCTTTCGGGCGAATACATTACTAAGATAAACCTACACTATACAAAAATAGCGTCGTAATTACTGCAGCCTTTGGCAGCATCATAAATGATGTATCACAACAAAATAAATTCCAACCATACAACAAAAGGCCTGTTGGCATAAAGTTTACAGTCCTTGCAGATAAAAGCGCCATCAGATGTATAGAAGCATAGATCATTTGACCTGAGTGCTAATATTTCAGGCTGTAGAATCTGATGGAGCAGCTCGGTCTTCACCTTTTTCCACCATTGCTCTTGAACAATGAAGCGAATGTCTGATAGTCTGGTTTCAAAACCATTCATATCTTGACGACATTTGTGAGCCACTATTCTTGTTTCCGAAACGATGTCTATTAGGGATTGGACTTGTGTCTGGAGCACAAATATATCACTCTGTCTAGCCGGAAGATTTTGTTCAGTAGGCGATTTGGACGAGGTTACCTTGACAACCAACGCAGAATTACACAGGAAGGTGCTTTTTGCACTGTTAGTGGAGAGATACTGACACACTGCAGCAAGAGGTGACATTGTGCCTGTGGTAGCCTCGTCACCTTCAGGTGGTTGTGGCTGTTCAATCATTTGTTCCATAGCTTGTTGAAAGTTTGAACTTGTAGATTAGTGTACTAGATAAGTTACTAATGAGACAAAAACAAACAAAGTAGGTTTCACGTTTATACATAACTTATTTTGGTGAACTACTGTAATACATTAGCATGTATTGTAGTGCCAACTACATAATAAAATCACTTTCGGAACATATGTCCATGTAGCATGCCTACTATATTGTCTAATTCCTCAGATTCATTGACATCTAAGGATAAAGAGACATGGTTTAAAGTAGGATGAACATAGTATGACATCATTCATATCATGGACAAACAGATATAAAACAAACAGGCTATTTTCTCATTGTGTGCGCACGTGAACATCACAACTAGATTACAGATCAAGACCAAAAGAATATCCTTCGTCTCTTTTAAACCATGTAACGTGAAATGATACGTTAAGACAACTGTGTATAAAAGTGAACAGAGTAACTGACATTGGCTGCAAACCAAGCAGTTAAATGAACACATCACAGTACCAATCAGTTCAAAGGCAGGAGGAGTAAGGACTTACAACAGCGGCTTGAACTGGTGTGCTCATGCCCTTCATCTTGCTGGTGTGGCAATCCTTGAAGATTTGCATTGCATTCGGTTCAGGTTCTTTTTGGTCCGCACGGGCTTTCCTCTGTATTTGGAACAAGTCAATATAGATACGATAATATGACACAGAAAAAAGAAGGAAGTAGCAGCTATTTACAAGAGCCTCGCAGTGTGCAATATAGCTACGAGATCCTGTTGTCTATTGGAATTTCACTTTAGAATGGTTGGTCTTGTTCTTCGGATAGTTAGCCTAGAAGAAGATACACTTGTAAGGCACATACATAAATACAAGTTCAATAGGTGGTCTGATCAAATACATATAGCCTACCTGATACTTTTGTAACAGCCTGGTTTTTGGCCCTTTTCTTTTTCTTTTAATTTAATTGGTTTTTGCTCTGTTTTTCTTTTTGGAGTGGTTCTGTGGCCTTGCCACCTGGGAAATCATCTTCATTTCCTCTCCCAAGTGGCTCGTCATTCTCAAAACCTTGCCAAGATCATGTCACTTCACTCCTTGACCAAACCCTAATTTCTTTTTCTCAGGAATATTCCTTTTTTCTATTAAAGGAATAACCCTGTCTGCCCTAGGTTGTGAAGCAACCTATGTTTCTGTCACTCCCAAAAATCTCAATTAATTCTCATAATTTCTTTGGGTCATATATTGTTGAACTATGCCCAAATTTTCCTGTTCTAGCCCAAGAATAATTCTCCAAAAATTATTCTTCATTTCTGTCCAGTGTGGCTTTCTGTGAAGGAAGTGCCACCTATCCTTTCCTGATTGCTCCCAACCCTTTTGGGCATTTTCTTCTGTCCAAATAATTGCCTCATACCAAATTTCAACTTTATTTGCTTAGCCAATCTTCCTTAGTGATTTTTCAAAGTTTTTGTCAAACAGAAGCCAGTGTGAAGGAAGTGCTAGCTAGGAGTACCCAAATGAGTTGAAATTTTGCATGCCTCTTCATGTGCTCATATAATTAGCCTCCTTCAAATTTCAACTCCATCCCTTGATCTATGTGAGCACGGGACCAAATCTTTGATTCTGGCAATATTTTCAGGTTGTGAAGCAAGTGCATTTTATATCGCTTCATTAATTTTGAGAAAATACCAGATTGTTCTCCTACCCAAATAACCTCTCTCCACCAAATTTGGCACCATTTTACTCAGCCAATATTTCTCCAAAATTATTGCAAGTTTCTGATCAGCAAGGATGTTTGTGAAGCAAGTACCATTTTGGTGAATCCAATTGGTATGAAACTTATACAGCATCTTTATATGATCAAATAATCATCCTATGCCAAATTTGAGCTCAAGTTGATGCTCCATGTGAGTGCACCTTCCTGATCTAGTTTCTGGACCATGATGTGAGTTACAAAGCAACTATATTAGTTTGTGCTTCATTATGCTCCAAAACCTCCAGGATTATAGTCCTTCCTAAGCTAATCACCCCAGACAAACCTGTTGGACCCAACCAAGTTACTGCAGATCAATAGTACACGTTCAAGTTTACTGCAGTAAACTTTAGAGGTTACTTACCATTTAACCAGAGCGTTTTTAACCAAGCTACAACCGCAGTTGCAACCTCCCTAGGAAGGACTAACCCCCAGACATCACTTGGCATGGCTTGTGGCACTGTGTGCACCAGTGCACGCGGTGACCACTGTTTTGGCACGCCCTGGCCGCGTCCCGAATGTCTTCTTGCTCGGGCCCCTCCTTTGCTCGGCGTCTCCGCGAGCACGGGCCTGTCTACCGTGTTCCCCGTGTCGTCATTGTCCTCCTGGAGCCATCTCCCCCTCCGTAAGCCCTCCGTCAGCTCTCGTTGCCGCGGGCCCACGGACGTGTTGTGGCCGACCGAGCATTCAAGGCGTTTGGTTTCTTTCTCCTCTGCGCCCTCGGCCCCTCCTGCCCTGTGCACCTCTGTATCTCGTCCGCACCCCCCCTCGTCACGTTCCCGCGCCTACCGGTGATCGATGAGCGTCACCAGAGGTTTGGCCGAGCTCGAGCGGCGGCAACCAGCTCGGCACCTCTCCCCGTGCCTATTTAAGCAGCCCCGGACCGCGTCTCTCCTCATCCACGACCTCACCCTCTTCCTAGACCCCGCCCCAGCCTCTCAAACGAGCTCCAGAAGCCCTCTTCGCCTCTGTTGGCCGCCATGGCCACCGCCTCTACCCTCCTAAATCCGAGCAAGGCCGAGCCCCATTCTCTTTTCCACCACCACAAGTAGCCTCCCCAAGTCCCCTGGAGCCGCCCCAACGCTTCTCCTCCTCTGGTCGCTGTTGGCCGCGAGCCCCGTCGGTGCCCGTCGCCACCGTCCGCCATGTCCTCGCTCCCTCTCGCCTCGGTCCTCCCCGGAGCCCGTGCTCTCTGCAGACGGGTGAGGCTACTCTTGCTGACCTCGCCCATAGGTCGAGCGAGGCGGGGGATGGCCCGAGCCGGCCGGACGAGCCCCCGCACTGGCCACCTCCCTCTACTCCGCGGGCGTGTCGAGAGAGAAGAAGGAGAGGCCAGGAGGGGGGCGTTGACCTCGCGTGGGTCCCGCGGGCCCCATAGGTCAGCGTGTGGACGTTGACCCCGCCCCGCCAAGTCAGATAAGTGGAGACGTATTAACCAGAATACGTTTTCTGTTTCTGAAAGTGTGTTTCCATTCTTCTTCAGCCCCGAATGCATTTGCAGTTCTGTGAAAACTTATTTCGCTGATTGCGCTTTCTGTTCTTCTGTCCAGGCCCAGATTGTGAAGTTTTTCTTTACAAAGAGGTCCCTAGTAGAAAAACTATCACAACTTTTTACCCGTAGCTCCAAATCAGGTGAATCCAAAGCCCACTTCTTTGCTTTGTCAAGCCCGTTCTGATGGAACCATTTTCACCTTGTTTTAACATTCTAAAAATGATCATTTTGCCCCTTGCCGTTTTCAGCCCCTCCGAGAGAGTACGTTTTCCGGCGATTCTTTCCGCGAGTTTCTCGCACTTTCTCCCGGTGATTTCTTCCACCCTAGGCAAGCCACACCCTCCGTCTGCATCACTGTAATGTAGTGACATGGTTTAATCTAATTGAACTTGTTTAAAATATTGCTTTAGCTACATGACTTTGTGTATGGCATTTTCTCGGAGTATTATTTTGATCTTGCTGTGCCAAGCTATTGTGTGGATTACTAGGAGTTGTGCTTGCAGTTGATGAGTACCATGCTGTCATTGGAGTATTAGTGGCTAGTATTATGATTTTTTTATGATGATATCTATATTATATTTTTGGAGTATTACTTTGGATGTCATGCTGCCTTTGGATTATTAGTGGTTACTATGATTACTTTCATGATGCTAGTGGATGTTCTGTTACTGTTGCTTGGAGTATTATTTGCGGAGATGATGGTTACATGTGGATCTTAGCTGGATAGCTTTATCCTTGTTATTGGAGTAGTAGGATTATTGTTTTCGGATTCATCATGATAGTAGTGTTGTGCTACCCTTGGAGTATTTTGAGATGATGATATTATGCTTTGGATTATTTGTTGGATGTTGCTATGAGTTGGATCACAGGTTGTTAGATGATAGCAGAGTATCAGTTATCACTGTTATATGTTGGGGATAAATTATGTCATTTAGTTGGTTAGGTGCCACCTAACCGGACTTTTCCAGTGCAACCACATTTGCCTTTATGGGAAGGCCCTAATGTGGTCTATTGTCGTGCCTCTCGCCGGTGCCTCCAACGAGGGAAGGTTATGCGCGGGCGCTACCCTGATCAGGTAGGACGGCATAAGCCTTGTGTGCCCGTAGTTGGTATTGAGATCTCTTGTCCACGTTTGGGACCGTTTTTTGTTTGCCACGACGGTGGCCATTGGTGCCTTTGTTAGGCACGGGGCCACCCAGGACTGAACCCAAAAGGGGTGTTGGTCGGAGTGGCCGGGAGAGGTCGGTTTTGTCGGAACGCCATTGGTCCACCCGAATGGGAGTGCGAGGGCATGGGTTCCGTGGTGTGGGTAAAGAGCGCTACCTCTGCAGAGTATTTTTGTTTAAACTATCGATAGCTGCGTCCACGGTCATGGGCATAAGTTCGTACTAGGTCACACCGTTCGATCAACACTCATGTGACGGAATGACTTATAGCTGATTTATATGATATATGTGAGCAGTAACAGTTTGGCAGGATGTTGATGATGATGTTGAGATGATCTTGAGGATGATCATTCAGTTTGTGATGTGGTCACGAGGTGACCGTGTGGATATGTTGGTCACGAGGTGACCGTGTGGATATTTTGATCACGAGGTGATCATGTGGACCACGAGGTGGTCGAGTTGGTATTTGCTTGGCCGGTTAGCCAAGAATGAGATTGTTGTTGGTATTGAGATGTTGGTTTATCAGTATTGTATTAGTTTCATATCATGCTTAGTAGTTGTTGTTGTATCCTGGTAGCTGTTAATTTAATTAACCTGCTTAATGCTATGTTGTTGTCTTGCTTTGATATTTTTGGTTGTTGTGAGCTTGCAAGTACATTCAATGTACTGACCTGGCGTGTCATGCCAGATTGCAGGTGATGCCGTGGTTGCTTGATTGCTTGTCGTGGTTTCCGTTCGTGCGAGCTAGATCGTGTACCAGCCAGAGTCCCTGCAGAGTGGAGTTCACCACCTTCGCCATTGTTCCGCTGCTTCAAGATTTCCGTTGCTACGAGTTGTTCTGCTGCTAGCATAGAGCAAGTGTAGTATCGCAGGCGTAGTGTCGCCGTGCTGATGTGAACCTTTGTAATATCAGAACTTTGTATTTATCCTTTGTAATAAGAGCCGATTTGTTCTATGTTAAGCAGTGCCATATTCCAGAAGACTTCATCTCGATCTCTGGGCTCGAATACGGGGCGTTCTGGTTTCTTTGAGCCGGGGTGCCACAGGCTTGGTATCAGAGCAGGTCTGGCTATAGGACGCCCTAGTCAGCGCGAGCGGTAGAAACCGGTAGAAATCGGTAGTTTAAAGTCCGGCTTGTTTATTGCATTTGGTTGCTGCATTTGTTTGTTGCATAGCATGCATATAGCCTTATTATTTGTTACCAACGGATTATCTGGTGAGTGTAGCTGGCATCGGTTCGGATCCACTACAGCTCAGCCTCTGCATTTCTCCAGTTCCTTTTTCTTTTGGTGTTTGGTGTCATTTCTGTCCCAGCAGAGTGATGCCAAGTGATCCCGACACTGTTTGTGGAAATAGTGTTCAGGTATCGCGCCGATGTCTTTCTTTCAGTCTCGCCTATTGTTTCGTTGGTAGACATGCTTCTATCCCGGATCATTCTTTTATTTTGTTGTGTTCACAACCCTTAATGATCTTAGCTATCAAAAAAAGGGCAATGTCAACAGCCTCAGTTTTTCCCTGCTATCCTTATTTCTTGGACGAGTACAAATCTTTTTCCGTCCGCTTGATGATGGTTGCGACCTTCGTGTCCCACTACATGGTTACCGAGTGCGTCCTCACCTCCGAACTAGTCCAGGTTGATACTTGGCTAAGCTACCACATGGTGTAGCGCTGTTTACACCAATTCTTCCACACATTTATTTGTCCTCATGCACATCGTCACAACATGCTAGATCGTAGAACCGGAGATCCCGCGAGATTTGTGTGCTTAAGTAGGCATGCATATTGTGTGACTAGCAGTAATATGTGACATTGATTGTGTGTGAATTAATTGTTGTTGTGTGCTTTTGTTTAGTTGAGTTTACTTTTGCTTCTTTCTTTTTGGGACCAGGAGTTACATTATTTCCCCCTATAAAGAGTTGCTCATCAACTGACACCGGACTCGAAGAAGCAATAAGGATTTCAAATAATTGGAAGAAGCTCAGCTGAACATTATGGTCCACCCAGTCAACTGCATTATGGCATTAATATCTGCTCAGAATACCGATAGTGTCTTGGATTGATTATCAGCATCAAGTCCCCATCAGTACCAAATCCTCACAACAGTAATGATCAAGTCAACGGTAGGACAAGTCAGGTACAAGCCCAACGGTATATTTTTAGTCAAAGGTATGGATCATATACAAAATTTTGGCTCAGCAAGGCATGATGCTTGAAATATGTTATCATCCGAAATAAAGTCAGAATGTGATATGCTCAAGGAAGACAGTCAAACAAATTTTCTCATGCAAATAATCAGCCACAAAATATTATGGGCGTGTGTGTATATTTCAGTCTACATATTAGTATGAAGCTTTGGATGTAAGAAACTCAGTATTCTTCCACACGTTATCAGAAGAAATTTATGATGCAAGGCTCCTCAATTTTCCTCAGCATGATATGTGAACAATTTTCGGTCCAAGATACCCGGTCTTTCTCAGCAAGATATCTCGGTAAAATTTTGTGACAGACGGAAATGAATTTTTCTCAAACAAGCAAACCTGAGGGGAAGCTTCTCAAGTACGGAACTCAGGCTTCTCCAGCACAATAATCAGACCAAGCTTCGTGTGTAAGCTATAGAGCCTTCTTCTGCAAGCTACCCAAACAAAAGCTTCGAGCAGAAGCTAACAAGTCCTCCTCAGCAAGCTACTGAGATGGCTTCTCTCGTAAGCCACTCAGTCCACGTCAGTACCACACAATTGCACCGTCCTCAGAGGTTATATAATGAGTTGCCAATGTATGGAAGCACCGCTCAAGAATCAGACTCGCAACATTTTGTCAGAAGCACAAATCAGTGAAGGCATGTGTCTTATTCAGAAATCAAGTCCTTGATTGCATATGATTCTTATATATGGTGAGCATGTATCCCCGGCCAGATCAGTCACTCATACGGGATATGACAATGATCAAGGAGATATACCTAACAAAGGTACGAATCCAACAACCTCATGAGCCATGCAAGTGAAGATAAGCAGAGATACATCTCATGAATTACAAGGATCGACAAGATCTTGGGATGACATCACAGAATCCACAGTCTTGACAATGGTCATCAAGGTCATTATTCCCGCACCAGACAAGGTGATATCATGAAACCTTGTCACCTTCTTGTATGATTGGCCTCAGCAATGAGCTCCGTACAGCTAAAAACCCCGAGTATATGTCATATATGTGCGGACACAGGTCAGAAAAACAAGCACAAGGAATAATGTCAAAAATATTAATCACATCCATGGTCATACGAAGAATCATGGATAGGCGTGGCCAAGTTATTTCATCAAGGTATACTGACAAAGAAAATCATGACCATTAGAAGGTGAGACCGACAACAAAGGTATTATGATTTTGCACGACCATCAGGGTCCGGATACCCCAAGTTAGTTCGAGGCCATAATTCCATATGAATCCACAAAAACATACACCTTCAGCGGCCTACTCTATTTACAAGGATTTTCATATCCCGCTGACCCGTTTGACATGGTTAGTTTGGAATATCAAAGTATGTTCTGTCAGATCCAAGATTCCTTTGCAACCTCAATAGTTTGACCTCAGCGGCAGTGTTAAAACATATCACAGCGTATTACCAAAGATGGGTATACCGACAAAATGAGAAAGTCAAAAGCCGAATAATCAGCTCAGACCCGGTATACTCGCCGATGGAATCAAGTACACGGTCAGTCTGTCAGGAAAAGCATTTGTCCGTCGGCCTCCTGTTGGGCAAAGTCTCAAGATGTAAATATTTGAGGTATGACATAGCTATAACTCCATACACCGTTATATTGCCCACGACAGAAGGCAGTCAAATCTCTGGTATATGGCACATGCTCGAGCCAAAGGAAATAAATCAAGATAAATCAGTGCCACCTATGAGCAGTCAAATCCCGTCAGAAGATGGCCGTGATTAATTCTAAGCATTTATTGAACCGAGAAGGCTTGCATTTATTTGAAGCAACCCCATGACAGAAGTAAAAAGGTTTTCATGACCAAAGGAAAATTTATGCTCAGATCCATTGGATATCACCGCAGATATGAGAAAATTCACGTGAGCAAAAGGAAGTGGCATATGAGAAAAAACCCGTTAGAATTTGGGGAAAGGTGAAGCAAGCCACCCCAGAGCAAGGGAAGAAAATCATCTGAAATTCCTGGGGGAACAATAAATAAAGGAAAAAGGATACCCGAGCTGGAAACGGCGTCCTCAAGTCAGACATTTTACCTGAGCAGCCAAATCTCGAGGACGAGATTTCTTTAAGGGGGAAGGTTTGTAACAGCCTGGTTTTTGGCCCTTTTCTTTTTCTTTTAATTTAATTGGTTTTTGCTCTGTTTTACTTTTTGGAGTTCTGTGGCCTTGCTACCTGGGAAATCATCTTCATTTCCTCTCCCAAGTGGCTCATCATTCTCAAAACCTTGCCAAGATCATGTCACTTCACTCGTTGACCGAACCCTAATTTCTTTTTCTCAGGAATATTCCTTTTTTCTATTAAAGGAATAACCCTGTCTGCCCTAGGTTGTGAAGCAACCTATGTTTCTGTCACTCCCAAAAATCTCAATTAATTCTCATAATTTCTTTGGGTCATATATTGCTGAACTACGCCCAAACTTTCCTGTTCTCGCCCAAGAATAATTCTCCAAAAATTATTCTTCATTTCTGTCCAGTGTGGCTTTCTGTGAAGGAAGTGCCACCTATCCTTTCCTGATTGCTCCCAAACCTTTTGGGCATTTTCTTATGTCCAAATAATTGCCTCATGACAAAATTCAACTTTATTTGCTTAGCCAATCTTCCTCAGTGATTTTTCAAAGTTTCTGTCAAACAGAAGCCAGTGTTAAGGAGTGCTAGCTAGGAGTACCCAAATGAGTTGAAATTTTGCATGCCTCTTCATGTGCTCATATAATTAACCTCCTTCAAATTTCAGCTGCATCCCTTGATCTATGTGAGCACTGGACCAAATCTTTGATTCTGGCAATATTGTCAGGTTGTGAAGCAAGTGCATTTTATATTGCTTCATTAATTCTGAGAAAATACCAGATTGTTCTCCTACCCAAATAACCTCTCTCCACCAAATTTGGCACCATTTCACTCAGCCAATATTTGCAAGTTTCTGGTGAGCAAGGATGTTTGTGAAGCAAGTACCATTTTGGTGAATCCAATTGGTATGAAACTTATACAGTATCTTTATATGATCAAATCACCATCCTATGCCAAATTTGAGCTCAAGTTGATGCTCCATGTGAGTGCACCTTCCTGCTCTAGTTTCTGGACCATAATGTGAGTTACAAAGCAACTATATTAGTTTTTGCTTCATTATGCTCCAAAACCTCCAGGATTATAGTCCTTCCTAAGCTAATCACTCCAGACAAACTTGTTGGACCCAACCAAGTTCCTGCGGATCAATAGTACACATTCAAGTTTACTGCAGTAAACTTTAGAGGTTACTTACCATTTAACCAAAGCATTTTTAACCAAGCTACCACCGCAGTTGTAACCTCCCCAGGAAGGACTAACCCCCAATTATCGCTTGGCATGGCTTGTCGCACTGTGTGCACCAGTGCACGCGGTGACCACCGTTTTGGCACGCCCTGGCCGCGTCCAGAACGTCTTCTTGCTCGGGCCCCTCCTCTGCTCGGCGTCTCAGCGAGCACGGGCCTGCCTACCGTGTTCCCCACGTGGTCGCCGTCCTCCTGGAGCCATCTCACCCTCCGTAAGCCCTCCGTCAGCTCTCGTCACCGCGCGCCCATGGACGTGCTGTGGCCGACCG
Organism: Triticum aestivum; assembly: GCF_018294505.1. Lineage (NCBI taxonomy): Eukaryota > Viridiplantae > Streptophyta > Magnoliopsida > Poales > Poaceae > Triticum > Triticum aestivum. The sequence continues at coordinate 462,537,179 of NC_057805.1, read as the reverse complement.
AGCATTGAAGGTGTTTGGTTTCTTTCTCCTCTGCACCCTCGGCCCCTCCTGCCTTGTGCACCTCTGTATCTCGTCCGCACCCCCCTCGTCGTGTTCCCTCGCCTTCCCGTGATCGATGAGCGTCGCCAGAGGTTTGGTCGAGCTCGAGTGGCGGCAACCGGCTCGGCACCTCGCCCCGCGCCTATTTAAGCAGCCCCGGTCCGCGTCTCTCCTCATCCACGACCTCACCCTCCTCCTAGACCCCGCCCACGCCTCTCAAACGAGCTCCACGAGCCCTCTTCGCCTTTGTTGGCTGGCATGGCTGCCGCCCCTGCCCTCCTAAATCCGAGCAAGGCCGAGCCCCATTCTCTTTTCCACCACCACCAGTAGCCTCCCCAAGTCCCCTGGAGCCACCCCAACGCTTCTCCTCCACCTGTGGTGGCTGTTGGCCGCGAGCCCCATCGGTGCTCGTCGCCACCGTCCGCCATGTCCTCGCTCCCTCTCGCCTCGGTCCTCCCCGGAGCCCGTGCTCTCCGTAGACGGGTGCGGCTACTCCTGCTGAGCTCGCCCATAGGTCGAGCGAGGCGGGGGATGGCCGGAGCCGGACGGACGAACCCCCGTGCCGGCGACCTCACTCTGCTCCGCAGGCGCGTCGGGAGAGAAGAAGGAGAGGCCAGGAGGAGGGCGTTGACCTCGCGTGGGTCCCGCGGGCCCCACAGGTCAGCCTCTAGACGTTGACCCCACCCCGCCAAGTCAGATAAGTGGAGACGTATTAACCAGAATACGTTTTCTGTTTCTGAAAGCGTGTTTCCATTCTTCTTCAGCCCCGAATGCGTTTTCAGTTCTGTGAAAACGTATTTCGCTGATTGCGCTTTCTGTTTTTCTATCCAGGCCCGCGTTGTGAAGTTTTTCTTTGCAAAGAGGTCCCTGGCAGAAAAACTATCACAACTTTTTACCCGTAGCTCCAAATCAGATGAATCCAAAGCCCACTTCTTCGTTTCGTCGAGCCGGTTCTGATGGAGCCATTTTCACCATGTTTTAACATTCTAAAATGATCGTTTTGCCCTGCCCTTATTCAGCCCCTCCGAGAGAGTACGTTTTCCGGCGATTCTTTCCGCGAGTTTCTCGCACTTTCTCCCGGTGATTTGTTCCACCCCAGGCAAGCCACACCCTCCATCTGCATCACTGTAATGCAGTGACATGGTTTAATCTAGTTGAACTTGTTTAAAATATTGCTTTAGCTACATGACTTTGTGCATGGCATTTTCTCGGAGTATTATTTTGATCTTGTTGTGCCATGCTATTGTTTGGATTACTAGGATTTGTGCTTGCAGTTGATGAGTATCAGGCTGTCATTGGAGTATTAGTGTCTGGTATTATGATTTTTTTATGATGATATCTGTATTATATTTTTGGATGTCATGCTGCCTTTGGATTATTAGTGGTTAGTATGATTATTTTCATGATGCTAGTGGATGTTCTGTTACTGTTGCTTGGAGTATTCTTTTTGGAGATGATGATTACATGTGGATCTTAGCTGGATAGCTTTATCCTTGTTATTGGAGTAGTAGGATTATTGTTTTCGGATTCATCATGATAGTAGTGTTGTGCTACCCTTGGAGTATTTTGAGATGATGGTATTATGCTTTGGATTATTTGTTGGATATTGCTATGACTTGGATCACAGGTTGTTAGATGATAGCAGAGTATCAGTTATCACAGTTATATGTTGGGGATAAATTCTATCATTTAGTTGGTCAGGTGCCACCTAACCGGGCTTTCCAGTGCAACCACATTTGCCTTTATGGGAAGGACCTAATGCGGTCTATTGTCGTGCCTCTCGCCGGTGCCTCCAACGAGGGAAGGTTATGCGTGAGCACTACCCTGATAATTGAGCCCTGATGCATAAGCCTTGTGTGCCCGTAGTTGGTATTGAGATCTCTTGTCCCCGTTTGGGACCGTTTTTTGTTTGCCACGACGGTGGCCATTGGTGCCTTTGGTAGGGACGGGGCCACCCATGACTGAACCCAAAAGGGGTGTTGGTCGGAGTGGTCGGGAGAGTGTCATGGCAGTAGGTCGGTTTTGTCGGAACGTCGTTGGTCCACCTGAATTGGAGTGCGAGGCCATGGGTTCTGTCGGGGATATACCCCGCGGCGTAAACCGGCCGGAAGTATAACCCGGCCGGACTTGGCGGTTTACTAGAGACCCGGCTGAGACTTAGCGATTCACTGGCGACCCGTTTGGACCTGGCGGTTTTTGATTCATTGGTAATCCGGCAGGCGGGTTAGAGGAGCGACAAGACCTGGTGGCCCAACGGGCGGTTCATGAAGGCCGGTTCATACTATGGTGGGCCGGTTTAAGAGGAAAGGCGTGAGGAATATTTGTTTTACATGGAGTTAAGACCTGGACTTGTATCCGGTTTGTATTAGAGATAGACTAGTCCTAATCCTAATAGGACTCCACATCTAACCCGCCCCTTCAACATATATAAGGAGGGGCAGGGCTCCCCAATGAGGAAAAAGAAACAAGCAAGAAGAAACAATCTCTAGGGCTAGACACAAAGAGCCGGTTTACGGCGACTCCCTCATGATGATAATGAGACCTAGCCACAAACGACATGTAGGGTTGTTACCGGATGATGTTTCCCGGGGCCCGAAGCTGTCTAAATCCTTGTCTTGTGTGTTGCGTCTCTCGATTCCGTTGAACCCCTCTCAAGCTACTACATAGATGCGCTGGCCTCACGACTAAGTCCTCACCCTAGGACATCTGCCGTGACAAAACCATGATAGTTGGCGCCCACCGTGGGGCCTGCGGACGATGGTTTCAAGTTCTTGGAGGGATCTATCCCAAGGTTTCGAGAAGCTCGCAATTTTCCGGATGAAGAAGAACAAGTTTTGGAAAGATCTACATCGTCTCCATGGCAACCAGCCAGAACGGCATATACGAGATTTAAGGTTCAAGGAAAAATTAGGGTTTGTCCGTCGCTGTCACCGGCCGATCTGCTGAGTCAAATCCGTCAAGCCATTGGGTGGACGCGATCAGCTTCTCAGCGGCTGTTGTGCACGACATGTAGCAATCCGTCAAGCCATCAAATCACCAAGTTGCGGAGACCGTCAACTTACGTTGAAATCTAATTGGGCATACTACTCGGATCGTCTACTCGTAGGTGCTATTGTTACTTCCTTCAATATACAATGATCCGAAGCCAGATCGATGTTGGATGCACTGCCTGTACGAGGCCAAGACCGATAGGAATTCTGTACGTGCATAAGTCGCAGATATTGCTACTCTACCGTCCGGTATACTTTCCTGCCATCAATACATTGACCAAGGCCAAAGTACCACGTTTGTGTTGTTGCTCTCCACGTCATCACAAAAAGAAATCAACAGCGAAGGAAAAGGGCCACGGCTGGCAGCATCTTCTACGTGCAAAGACGGGAGTACATACACTGTTGAAAAAAGGGGGATGTCATACCAGCCATGACGCGGTGGGAGAGTTGGTCGTGGGCACGGACTCGCACTGTCTCTGAGCCACCGGAGCAAGCTTTGGATCACCGCAGGTCACTTCAGCCGCTGCTGATACGCTGTCGCCTCTGGACCTCCGTCAACCGCCGCCGCTGCCGTCTTGCACTGTCACACCTCAACCCGCCGTTGCGGCGTGAGCCGCCTCTGCTATGGCCCGCTCACCTGCAAAGCCGCCGGCGGCACCTCCATGGGTGCCAAGCTGCTGCTCTGAATCACCTGGAGCCACCCCCACGGGCCCGCCTGCCTTCACCTTTGCCACAACACCGCTCAAGACGCCCGCGTTTGACCCGCCAAGCAACAGTCGTTGCCTTCGCCACTGACCTCGAGCGCCATGTCCTCACCTCTGTGCGAGCCGCCGTGCGGGGCCACCCTGCTGCAATTCGGCCCTACCTCACCGACCTCCGCCTGCGCCGTCGGCGAGTCACGTCGAGCAGCCACTATGGCCAGGGACCCGCTTCGTGTCGCCACTGCCCACCTCGAGCAGATCTCGTCGCCGCGGTTTCGTGGCCGGCCTCCGCTGTCGGTTCCTGCGCCGCAAGTTGCTGTTCGTCCTCCGAGCCGCTGCCTCCAGCGGCCCTCTTCGACCCGGCCAACCTGCAGTGCTAGAAACACCGGCGGTGCGTCCGTGGATGGCATTTGATTTTCTTGCAGTGGAGCACCGCAGCTAACAGAAGAACCAGTAAAGGTCACAACAGTCAGGAGTGCTAGTTGAAAGTACAGCTGCTGCTACTTGTGCGGTTCGAAAAGAGGGCAAAAGACAAGGAGGAACCACGTGGGTGCTAGTGGTATATTAAGATGTGCATCTGTCCGGCTATTTTTTATTCGAGCACGTCCAGCATCATCCACACCAGCATCCGTGATCATCCGACAAAAAATTCCAGGTGATACCCATCTCAATCTGTTTTATTAGTACATATTGTTTTCGCCAAAGAACGATTACTCTGGTTCGTGATAGTTTTTTCGTAGGACCATCATTCATTACAAAGGTTTTGCAAAAGGAGAGTGAGCAAATATTATTTTTGCACTAGTGCCCGTTCTGCGGAAGATTGCCACCCCGCTACATCAACACACGCAATTGACTTATTGTCCACCCCGCGGCCGATTCTCCCGTCCGCACCGGCTTACAACACCGTGGCCGACTCTCCCCGTCCGCATCGGTTTACAACATCGCGGCCGACTCATATGTCTGTTCCCGCGGCTGACTCGCCCGTGATTGATTTCAGCGTCACCGTGGCGATCATCAACTCCGCGGCGGATAATTTCCGGCCTAACATATCAGGTGCAATCCATCTAGATCTATTTTTGATACATATTGTTTTAGTCAAAGAACAATTACGTTGGTTTGTATCTTTTTTATATGCAGGACAATTATTTCAAAGTGGCGTTATATCGCGGATGATTGTCCTTGCCGTGCCGCTCAATAGAATCGCCTAAATTGCCGCTCTTGCGGACCAATCTATATTAGCACATCAGGGTCACACCCGTTCATACAAGCTGTTCATTGGACGTATACAAACCGCCGCCCCCGCAGTCCGGATTACATCAACAATGCCGCGGCCGACTCTCTTGTCCGCGTTGGCTTATAACACCGTGGCCGACTCAGCTATCTGTGCTGCCTCTGATGATGCGGTCGTCTTTGTCGCCCGTCTCTCACGGCCTGGACTACATCAACATACCGGGCCGCACCTGTCTGCATGAGCAGTTTACTGAGTATAAAGGAAGTCACAGCTTGGGTAGCCCGGATTTCTTTCAACAAATTGGAGGCAAATTATCATATACTATCAACCACCGTCTGCACTGGATGGCTCAATGGACTGGCGCACAAGCCGCCGCCACTACAATTTGGATAACTTCAAATAGCCAGTTGGAAGGAACCATTGGCCGAGTTGCTGACACGGCTCATACGGATCATTTATAACCCGCCGCAGTCACCTCAACCTTCTGTGGATTCACATCGCGCTATCAACACCAATGATATATAACTTCTGCTATGGTCAAGTATGGAGAATGTCAACTTCTCGAGTCACCTTGAGACTCGGGGGCTACAGTAATATGACTTAACAAGTCTTGCCAGTTTCAGCAAATTTAAGAACCCCAGGACGATGGAGGGAAAGATAACCCGGTCCCGGAGGCTACTATTATATTGATGAAAATTTAAAGGCCGTCCAAAAATTTCCGGTTTAGAAAGTATATGACAGTTACAAAATCCCGGCTCAATGAAGAAGTTCCGGGTCATCAGAAAGGATTCCAGTTTAAAATCCGGCTCAACGGAAGTCAGTCTCACTGAAGCTCTCAATATCCGGTTTAAAGTCCGGTTCAAGGGAAATCTATTCTCCCACAAAGCTCTGAAGTGCTCAAATCCGGTTTAAAAATGTCCAGTTCAAAAAGGAATTAACTTCTCGCAAAGTTTGAGTTGAAAGACCGTCAGAAAATTTCTGGCTGAAAATGAAGATTCCGGTTTACAATCCGATTCAAGGGAAAGACGTCCCCCACAAAGCTTTGAAGCTCTCAATATCCGGTTCAAAATCCCGGTTTAAGAAGAATTTATCTCTTGCAAAAAGTTAAAGGTTGCCGAAGCGGACCTGCTGCCATGATGCGCGGTTCAAACATGGGTATACTGCCTTATTGGCTTATCATATTATTGATGACTTGGGGGCTTGGTCGTATCCGAACCATAGCTACACCTCTTGATCGGCGCAATGCCACAACATCACTTGGGGGCTTGGTCGTATCCGAACCATAGCTACGCCTCTTGATCGGCGTAATGCCACAACATCACTTGGGGGCTTTGTCGAACCCGAACCATAGCAACGCCTCTTGATCGGCGTAATGCCACAGCATCACTTGGGGGCTTGGTCGAACCGGAACCATAGCAACGCCTCTTGATCGGCGTAATGCCACAGCATCAGTTCGGGGCTTGGTCGAACCCGAACCATAGCAACACCTCTTGATCGGTGTAATTCCACAACATCACTTGGGGGCTTGGTCGAACCCGAACCATAGCTACACCTCTTGATCAAATTTGGGGCCTCGCAGCCACTACTAGGAAAAGGCCTACTAGTGCGCACCAGTTTTGCCTACTAATGGCGCACTACTGGTGCGCCACTAGTACCACGCCACTAGTATTAAACACTAATGGCGCACCACTGGTGTGCCATTAGTATCTTGTATAATAATGGCGCATCACGCCGTGCGCCATTAGTATAGACCAACATGCGCCATTAGTGTGCCTCCCAGGGGGCGATATTTACACATGTGCTTTGCCATACTAATGGCGCACTGTGGGGTGATGCGCCATTGCTATTTTTTAATATTGAATTTGGATCTGGATCGCGATTTTTTTGCCCATTTTTTGCTTGTTTTTTTGCTCGTTGTTTTGCACGATATTTTTTCAGATTTTGTTCTCGTTTTTGGATCTTGTACGTTCTTTTTTGATTTATTTTTGAATTTTGAAGGCGGGAAGATAGTAATGGTGCACCACACACACGGTGCGCCATTAGTAGTTTTGAAAAAAAAATTAAAAAAATTTGAAAAAAAATTACTAGTGGCGCACCGTGGATGTTGTGCGCCATTACTAGTTTAACTAGTAATGGCGCACTATCCCCTGGTGCGCCATTACTAGTTTTGAAAAAAAAATTGTTACTAGTGGGCGCACCGTGGATGTGGTGCGCCATTACTATTGGACACTAATGGCGCCCTGTGGATGTGGTGCGCCATTACTATTTGGACAGTAATGGCGCACCAACACATGGTGCGCCACTGCTGTTATAGTAGTGGCGCACCACATGTCTGGTGCGCCATTAGTGTCCATATCATCTATAGCCCTTTTCCTAGTAGTGAGCTCGTGAAAAGCCTCGAGTACAACGGTTTTATTTGCCTTTTGCTAGTTTCTCTTTCTTTTGATAAGATTGATGATGTTTTCAAACCGGTGTTTGTCAACCCGGTTAGGCTGTCAACTACAAGTTGTCAGTACACGATCAAATTATAATCCGGTGATTATCAGCCCGGTCTGGTTTGATTACAAGTCACTAGTATTATATATGGTTAATCCGGTGTTTATCACAACCCGGCACGGTTTTATCATAAACCGGCACAATATGGAAGGAGGTTATCAGTACTCAAGATTGGGGTTATCACCTTTACTACAATAAAGTTGGCCAACCAATGATGTGATTTAAATGTCACAGGTATGATATATTTCATATTTGATAATTCTTAAGTGCAGCCTTGGTTATCAACCCAGGTTATATGTTGGGCATTATGACCCGTCCGGCGGTAAACGCCAGGACACTTTAAACTTGTTGTATGCAGAAACAGGTTGAATAAAGCGTGATTATAAATCACCGACATTTATTAACCCGGCCTGGCTTTTGACTATAAGTCGCCAGTATGATGATAAATTATCCGGTGTTTAATAAACCGGCCTGCTTTATTGACGATAAGTCGCCAGTATATGATGAGAAAATTATCCGGTGTTTGTTTAACCCGGGCCTGGCTTTGGACTGATAAGTCGCCAGTGTATATTTGGATTGCGCCATTGGAATCATGCGCTTATAAATCATTGGGTTATATTATTCAAATAGCCAACTTGGCTGAATTTCATTATGATATTGAATGAATAAGGTTTTCATACCGGATTATATTATCTTGAATAGCCAACATGGCTGGATTTTTATTATGGTTATTAGTAACCGGTATTATTGAGGTTTTCAAAGTCGCTTTAGCGCAAATGGCTATTATTTTATTAAAGGATATGATTTATTCTACAATGGAAGGAATAGTCCCGAGTCGCTGCAGGCTTACAACCCGGCACTTGGGGGCTACATTATTCAAATTGAGATTACATGCAAGTCTCATGTCGCTGCAAGCATGCACCATGACACTTGGGGGCTAATGCAAAGTCATTTTTACTAGTCTTATTGAAAACCCGACTCATCACATTGTAAGGAGCCGGCCCTTGGGGGCTACACATCACTTCTCAAGTCTACATGATTATATTTACAAAGTCCCTGCTCATTATTGCATAATGACCCGGCCCTTGGGGGCTACACTGATTGAAGTTTTTATAAGCAATTACATGTCCCAGGTTGCTGCAAGCATGACAACCCGGCACTTGGGGGCTACATATATGGAGTATTCAGTTTATATGATTGAGATGAACAAACCGTATTTCTTCAAGGTTGAAACACTTATTGGAGCAAGTCTTAAGTTATCACTACGTTCTCCTCTTAAGACTTGGGGGCTACAGGTATTATGCATATAAAGGAGGAACGTCTTCAGTTTATCAGTTTTGAGCAAATCAGGAAGATCAATTACATGACCCGGTGTCGACAACAATTATGACCCGGTGCTATCAATATTGATAAACCGGCAATTTTGACAATGATAAACCGGCAAGTTCTACATTTTCAAACCGGTGGATATCAGTTGTATATTTGAAGACCAATATTTTTGTCAAGTCAGCGCATTGAAGGCGGATTCAAATGGATTCTTTATTTACGAAATATCTTCTGCAAGCAAATTGAATATGAATCTGGTCTGTTGACCCGGATTTTCTAGAAGGAGGAAATGACAAGGACTTAAGGATGATCAGATGCCGGTTTACAAGAATTCTTAACCCGGAGCATAATCTGTCAAATTTGTTCTTGTGTTTGTTTTACAGGATCAGTTTAACATGGATAAATCCAAATTAAACTGGGGGCTAATATCGGGGATATACCCTGCGGCGTAAACCGGCCGGAAGTATAACCCGACCGGACTTGGCGGTTTACTTGAGACCCGGCTGAGACTTAACGATTCACTGGCGACCCGTTTGGACCTGGCGGTTTACGATTCATTGGTAATCCGGCAGGCGGGTCAGAGGAGCGACAACACCCGGTGGCCCAACGGGCGGTTCATGAAGGCCGGTTCATACTATGGTGGGCCGGGTTTAAGAGGAAAGGCATGCGGAATATTTGTTTTACAAGGAGTTAAGACCTGGACTTGTATCTGATTTGTATTAGAGATAGACTAGTCCTAATCCTAATAGGACTCCACATGTAACCCGCCCCTTCAACATATATAAGGAGGGGCAGGGCTCCCCAAAGAGGAAAAAGAAACAAGCAAGAAGAAATAATCTCTAGGGCAAGACACAAAGAGCTGGTTTACGGCGACTCCATCATATGATAATGAGACCTAGCCACAAACAGCATGTAGGGTTGTTACCGGATGATGTTTCCTGGTGCCCGAAGCTGTCTAAATCCTTGTCTTGTGTGTTGCGTCTCTCGATTCCGCTCAACCCCTCTCAAGCTACTACATAGATGCGCTGGCCTCACGACTAAGTCCTCACCCTAGGACATCTGCCGTGACAAAACCATGACGGATTCCGTGGTGTGGGTAAAGTGTGCTACCTCTGCAGAGTCTGTTTGTTTAAACTATCGATAGCCACGTCCTCGGTCATGGGCATAAGTTCGTACTAGGTCACACCGTTCGATCAACACTCACGTGACGAAATGACTTATAGCTGATTTATATGATATATGTGAGCAGTAACAGTTTGGCAGGATGTTGTTGATGATGTTGAGATGATGTTGAGGATGATCATTCAGTTTGTGATGTGGTCACGAGGTGACCGTATGGATATGTTGGTCACAAGGTGACCGTGTGGATATGTTGGTCACGAGGTGACCGTGTGGATATTTTGATCACGAGGTGATCATGTCGACCACGAGGTGGTCGAGATGGTATTTGCTTGGCCGGTTAGCCAAGAATGTGATTGTTGTTGGTATTGAGATGTTGGTTTATCAGTATTGTAGTAGTTTCATATCATGCTTAGTAGTTGTTGTTGTATCCTGGTAGCTGTTAATTTAATTAACCTACTTAATGCTATGTCATTGTCTTGCTTTGATGTTTTTGGTTGTTGTGAGATTGCAAGTACATTCAATGTACTGACCTAGCGTGTCATGCCAGATTGCAGGTGATGCCGTGGTTGCTTGCTTGCTTGTCGTGGTTTCCGTTCGTGCGAGCTAGATCGTGTACCAGCCAGAGTCCCTACAGAGTGGAGTTCACCACCTTCGTCGTTGTTCCGCTGCTACGAGTTGTTCCCACTACAAAAAAATACACTTCCGTGATGATACGTGTTTGTCACAGTAGGTCGCGTTTTTTGTCATGCATGTACATCCATGACAAATTTATGACAGAATCAAGATAGTCATACTTGTGCTGTCGTAGAAGTGTTCCATGACATTACCAAAATTATCATCACGGAAGTGTCCACTTCCATGACGATAAATCGCGCGTCACAGAAGTGCTTTCGTCAAGGGTGACCGACACGTGGCATCCACCGTAACGGAACGCCGTTAAGCTATCGGGTCGGGTTTTGGATCCGATAACCCGTTAACAGCCCCGACCAATGGGGATTTTCCACGTGTAAAATCATCATTGGCTGGAGGAAACACGTGTCGGCTCATCCATGGGACAGATGTCATAACTCATTGGACAGAAGGCGCCTATGATACGTCGACAGTGGCCCATTCCTATGAAAAGGCCGGCCCGTTTGACTTGGTCAAAAGCAGGCGGGCCGGCCCATGGAAAGCCTGTTAACGGCCTGTTCGCATATAGCCCATTTACAGCCCGCTAACCCAAGGCCCGTTACGCCCTATTCGAATTAGGCCCAGTAGCGTCATCTGGGCCATCCAATATGATTCCAGCCCGTTTTCACTTCTGGCCCATCTATGGGCCATGACGTCTTTCAGCCCATATGAGGCCCTATGTAACTCTTGGCCTATTAACGGCCCGTGCTGAAACTGACCCGTAATGAACAGTGTATTACTTTACACCCATTAATGGCCCGTGGTGCAACTGGCCCGTAATGAACAGTGTATCACTTTATACCCATTAACGGCCCGTTATTCCGTTGGGCCGTTTCCAGCCCATGTTCTCTTTCGGCCTTCTCAGAGCCCATTTATTCTTGGGCTATTTTCCAGCATTCGTTTACTTACGGCCCGTTACTGTCATTTTCTGCTTGTGGGCCAAATTCCGCCCGTCGTTACAGTCGGCCCGTTTGTGGTCCGTTAATACGTTGGGCCGTTTTCATAGCATCATCAAATACGACCTATTAACGATGGCCCGTTATGGTCGGCCCATGAACGGACAATTCCAACTCTAGCCCGTTTATAGCCAGAATGCGTTCTGTTTGGCCCATGTTTGGCCAATCGATCATACAGCCCGTATAAGGCCCATTGATGATACGACCCGTAGAAGGCCCATTGTTTCTACGGCCCGTAGAAGGCCCACTGTTTCTATGGCCCGTAGAAGGCCCACTGTTTATACGGCCCGTAGAAGGCCCACTGTTTATACGGCCCGTAGGAGGCCCAGTGTCACTACAGTAAATATTAGCCCATGGTTATTGTGGCCTAGTTTTAAAAAATAGGTTATTGCAGCCACTAGCAAACCGCAGAAAAAGAACTGTACTAACTACAAGCAAACAAATAAACAAGACAACAAGGAAATAAATAAGCAAGCAACTTACACTAGGCTATCACTGCTATTACACATATTACATCCACTGGGCATCAAAGTTCGCCACCAGTGCAAATATGGGGAACACAGCAGCATATAAACGCCGCAGCAAAACAAGTCCAGAACGGAAACCAGTTCAGAAGAGCTCAAGAAACAATATCGTGGGTACCCATAATGCTGTCAAGATGCTTAGCAAGCTTATTAACTTTCTCTTGTTTGTCGCTTAAGTCCTCCAACACTTGCTGTTGCACCAGAAAGTATGCATCTGAATGCTGCAGGGACTTCCTCGGTCCTTCGGCTTCCTGTCGCGTAACATCTGATCAATGTCTTTCAACTTGAAGTTGAGACTCAAGAAGCCGAACTGATTCAGGCAATGAGTTCGAAGAGCTGGTGCTAGCAGTGGTAGCCAGTAACTCGAACACTACATCAAGACATGACTTTGGGGTTGTCTTAGTGTCTTCAATATAGTTTTTATCAGCTTTCATGGAGACCAACAGGGATGTCTCACTATCTTGAACCTTATCTGCATTACTTCCTTTACCATTACATAACAGGGTACTCTTCTCCAATATTTTATCCGCGTTCTAAAAGAGAAACAAACAAACACATCTCAGGTTTACAATGTAGTATATGAAACTCATTTTGGTAAACCAGTTCAGTAGTAAGGTGGACAGGATAACAGCATGAAACTAACATATATCTATGTAGTATGGTCACTGTATGGTCTATATCATTCTAGTTTATGTTGCCAAATCAAGATAGATACAGTTCGAATCATATCTATTTAAGATAAAGCAGCATAGACAGAATATAAGTGTGGGAAACTACACAGTAATAACAACACTTGTAATGTGCATGGCATGAGAACATAATTGTTTATTCAATTGAAACTGAAATCAACATAGAGCAAGTTACAACAGCACACAGCCAAACACGTTGAAGAAACAGTTTTAAAACATACCTGTTGCACCATTGGAGTTTAAATTGCATCCTTCAAATTTGAAATTAGTTGGTATCAGTAAAAAAAGTGATGCAAGAGCAAAGTAGTATGAACCATAGCTACGGAACCTCACATGAGAACAATTCTTCTTCTTCTTTAAGCGTTGACTTCGGATTCGGAGTGGTGGTCCTCGTGATTTGGGCACTGCAGTTGCCTTACTAACTGCTCGTGTTTGGGTGCTCTGTGGTGGAGACGGTGCTGTGTCAACGGGAACTGGGTGTCTATCTGCTGGGGTTGGGGTTAGAAGGGGTGTAGCTGGATCTCCGTCCAACTGGGTAGGGGTACAATCTGCATATGTGTGGGTTATGTGTGGTGGGGCTGGTTCTTGGGCAAGTACAACCGTGGTTCTATCTGCATCGACAGGTAGCACGATCTTTTCTGAAGACCGTGTTTTTACTCCCACAGATACTGCCATCACTCCCTCCAATTGAAATGGCTGATAAACAAGAAAATTAATTGAATGTACAGACATTGTAAGATAGATAGGTGCAATGGATAGTAGGGAAGAAAACAGGGCATGAAATAATTCACATTTATGTTGTCTAAGCAAACAGAATAGCAGGACATAATTTCACATATATGATGGCTAAGTAAACAGGATAGTGTGACACAATTTCACATGTATGATGGCTAACTAAACGGGATAGAATGATATACTTCAAAATATAATGACAATGTAAACAGGATGACATGATATAACTATACGATGTGCCTATTAAAGTGGTTGGCATGCCATAAATCACGAACATGCCGTCGATGGAAACATGATGGCATGATATAATTCACGGATAGAATGGCATAATTTAAAATATGATGACTATGTAAACAGGATGAGATGATATAACTATATTATGTCTTTAGAAAATGGGTTGGCATGCCATAATTCAGATACATGTTGTCTATTTAAACATCATGGCATGACATAATTCAAATATATGATTTATATACTAAGGAAGTGAGCAGAGGGCAATCGCATATATGATGTGTCAACTAAGGAGATGGCATTCAATATTGTGTATATGATGTAAAAACTAAGCATTGCAATTCAACATATGCATTATATGAGTAATATAACCCTGCCAAGTTTGAGCATACACCTCAGGGGGATAATAGGACTGGTCATCTGCCTCTGAATCCTCCTCTGAAGAGCTATCTATAACCAGCAAGATATCTGCTTCAGCAGGTAGCATTGTCTGCTCTGAAGACCTTGTTTTCACTCCAGATTTCTCCATCACCAATTCAAATGGCTGATGCATAGGAAGAGCAGTTGAATATACAAACATTGTCGACAAAAGCAATGAGAAATACAAAAAAAGGACGGCATGATATAATTCACATATATGACGCTTGCCTAAACAACATGGCATTGCATAATTCACATACATAATGCCTTGCAACAAGATAACATTGCATAATTCACATATATAATGTCTTGCAACAAGATGGCATTGCATAATTTACATATATGGTAATTAGGCACTAAACAGGTGGCACTCACACAAAGCATGTCTAAACTAAGCAAATGACATAGCAATGCAAGATACCATACGCACGATATGAGCAACATAACCCTGCCAAGTTAGGGCATGCACCTCGGGGGGGGGGGAATATGACCGGTCATCTGTCTTTGAATCCTCCTCTGAGGAGCTATCGGTAACCAGCAAGACATGCGCTTCGTCAGATAGCATTCTCTGCTCTGAAGACCTTGTTTCCACTCCAGATTTTTCCATGACCGTGCCGAATGGCTGATGCACAGGAAGAGTAATTGAATGTACTAAAATTGTTGACAAATTTAACACGTAATAAAAAAATGATGGCATGATATAATTCACATATAAGATGACTGGCTAACCAGGGTGGCGTTGCAAAATTCACATATATGATGCCTGGCTAGACAAGATGGCATTGCATGATTCACATATACGATAAAGAAACTAAACAGATGGCATTGACACAAAGCATGTCTAAACTAAGCAGATGACATCTTTAATGTATACAGTAAGCAATGCAAGGCACCATATGCATGATATTACCAACATCAGCATGCCAAGTTAGAGCGAAGACCTCATGGGGTAAATAGGAGTGGTCTTCTCCTTCTGAATCCCCCTCAGAACAGTTATCTTCCTCTTGATTACAATCCGAAATGGGTGGAGGGGGGCTGCCTTTGCGCCCACCATGGAACGACGTCTGCATGACGCAAGGCTCGTCTCTTTTGCTCTACATGATCAGTTCCATTGTGTACAATAACTGGCATACATAGGAATAAAACATAGTGAGATTATGTAAGGAGTGCATGCACAAATCCAGAGTGATGGTAGCAAACTGTGGATAGACCCAAAACCAATGATAGCAGGCAGATAATAGCTTTAGTTAAAAAATACAGATAATGGCTCCTTTAATGTTTGTTTGCACCCAACATGAAACTCATAGTAGACACCAGAGATTAACCAGATAGTAGACAGATAGTACTGATTGCTTCCCCAATATGTACCCCACAACCATTTAAAAACTCAAGTTTTAGCATTAGTTTGGACCTGACTCGGAGTCTAATAGGTGAACACGACGATAATGTAGCATGTCATCATATTAAGCGACGCATAACGTAAGCAGACACGGAACAGTGTGACCTCTCTTGCGGACCCGTGTAGTCCTCATGGTCATCTACTCAGTTGATGATGGTAATGCAGTTGCCATGGCTGCCGGCGGCGGGGAAGAAGATCTGAGGCGGCGAAAGACAGTCTGGGGAGCGGATCCCTGCTGTGGTGAACCCTTCCGTCGTTGGAGCAGCTGAGCTGGGGTGGAACACAGCGCCGCAGGAGCAGGACAAGCCACACAAGGTTTTCTTTGACACATATCTGTAACAGAAGTAATTGAGTAAGGGCTTGTTTGAATTTGAGGATTCTAACAATGCAGGGATAGGAAATAGACAGGAATAGGATAGGAATGCACGTGCAAAACAGAGAATTTAAAAACATAGGATTTCTGCCAATCTTGGTGTTTGATTCACAACAATTGGAAGATCACAGGATGCAAAAAAGCATGGTGAGATTAAGTCAAACCACAAGAAAATGTACGGTTATAATTCTATTATGCTACTATCTCTTAGTCTTGTGCTTGATGAATAGGAATATGAAAAGGAGGAGAAGTGCAAATTAGAATTCCTACGGTTTTTCTTTCAAGGAGACACTAAAGGAACAAATCCTACAGTTTTCCTTTGCTCCATTCCTTTGCACCAAATTCTTGAAAAGTAGTACCATAGGAAACTTTCCAATTCTGATGTTTTTCATTCACTTTTCCTTTCAAGCACTGGCGATTCTAGTAGGCAGGCTTGAGCAAGGAAAATCCTACACTAAAAAAATGTTTTTGTGCTACTTCTATTACTTTGGACCCAGGCCACTTCCATACTAGCTCAACTCCCAGGCCCATCGACAAATGCACAGCTCAAACGCGCAGAGATAAATAATGATGGCGTTCAAGAGAGTCCATCACGGATAGCTAAGTTGCCTGGTACCTCACTGCTTGTCATATAGTAGGATAAAATAATCGTATTTCCCCTTACTACGAGTGCTCAGTGGACAATATATATAACATGTAGAGTAAAAAAGAGATGCAACAAGTGTACAACCTCTTTGGCGAAGCCATGTCGATCTCAGCGTGATTGGGTTGGCCGGTGAGGATGCTCCGGCTGACTTGGCTGTCGGAGGAGGGGAAGAAGCTTTTAGGCGTCTGGAGATGGAGCCCGAGGTACTACTCCGCTGTGATGGAGGGTTTCGTCGTTGGAGCAGCTCCGGTGAGTTGTACGACGCCAAGGCTGAAGCAGGACAAGAGAGACAACGAACAACGTTAACCTGAGTGGAATTCTAATAGCATCTCCAATACATGACGTAAAATACATAACCACAAAGTGCTAGATGTAAAATACATCAGCCGCTCATCTCTGAACTTAACTGTCGAAACTGAATTTAACTGTCGAAACTGAACTTAACTGTCGAAAGTTAACTTAACTGTCGAAACTGAATTTTGCTGTCGAAACTGAATTTTGCAGTCGAAACTGAACTCACTAGCAAGGTGAGGCTACATGTCGGTCGACTGACTTTTTCATCTCTGGTCAGTCGATTTTGCAGCCGTTGGATACGAAATCAAGGGCCTGCGGTTCATCTTCAACCTCCACCCCCTGAGCCGCCAGCCACCACCGGCCAAACAGCAGCCCCCCCGCCCGCGGCCGGTGGTGCGCCGCCCCGCCCGCCCCGAAAACACTCCCCACCGCCGGTCCACCGCCGCCCCAGCCATCCCTCTAGGCCCCCCCCC